>NC_133650.1:95822750-96124028 GCF_009905375.1 Apium graveolens | reverse complement strand
ACCACTGACTTAACTCCATCTTTCAAAATTACAAAACGAGCCTTTAATGATTTGGTAAATGCTGATGTTAAGAAAAAGGTGGTTAGACCTTTACAGATTCCTCAATCTGTAAAACAGATCTTAGTAAATGCTGATCCTGACACCTACAGATCTGTTTATCCTGATGTCCAACCAACCACCACATCTCAAACACCACAACAACCATCAAAACATACCACTTATACAACTAAATCTACCCTCAGGACATATCTCAAATCATATCTCTCCACTTCACAGACAGCTCAACCTTCATCCTCAGCACCTACTGTGAAGCATTCATCTTCCAAGCCTAAGAGGACAAAGACTGTTCCTCAAACACCTCAGAAGAAAAGGAGGATTGTTTTGAGAGATGAAACTGATAGTGAGGAACAGGTTCCTACTTTAGACCCTGTTGATAAAGAAGCTGAGAAAGTTCCTTCTCAGAAGGATTCTGCAATTGGGGGATCTAAGCTTCTCAAAAGGATTAGAAGAATGACTGTTGATAAAACTCTAAAGGAATCCATACCTTCAAAGAGATACAAGAAACAGAGGGCAAAAAGGCCAGTTTCAGATGATGAGGAAGCAGCAGCTAAGGAAGGAGATCAGGAATCTCTGATCTCACAAGAACCAGAATCTGCTAAAGCCACTGCTTCTCCATTAACTCCAACTAAGGAAGCTGCTACTGAAAAGGTCAACACACCATCTGTGTCTCCTAAGACTGTATCTCCTGTTGATTCAAGCACAAGTGCTGATATTGATATCCAGAACTTGGTTGTGCTTGAAGTCCTTTACTTAGAAGCTCCAACAACAACTAATCCATCAACAACACCTGTTACTGATGCTGCTCAAACTCCAAAATTCTCTACTATACCTTCTCTGCATCTAGATGCTGATGATCAGAATATAGGTGAGCATTAGGATATGGCTGTTGATCAGAACTTGGAACCAGATCAGCAATTAGAGGATGATGCTTAAGCCTCCATTGCTACTCATACTGTTGTTTTATCAGAAGATACTGATTCTGTAAGTTCTGATGCTGCAAATGCTGGAGATACTGGTGATGCTGCTCCAAATGCAAATGCTGATGAAGCAGGTCCTTCAGGACATGCACCTCAACAAGCTGTTCTTAAATCTGAACTTGTTAAGAAGTTTGTTATAAGAGAAGCACCAGTGCCTTGGAGTGAAACTCCTGCAGGACAGGAGTGGACTAAGGAATGGAACTCAGTTACCTGTGCTCCAACTGCACAGCATCTGGCTGAGCACTTGACAAGAGCTGATGAGATGTTAAATACTGATGATTTCAAAACACAGCTTAGAGTCACTGCATTGAGTACTAAACATTTACAAGGTCTCCATTCAACTACCCATGAAGAGTTACATCACTTACGGGAAGAATTAATGAAGCAAGAACAAGTTCAGAAGATTGACAAGAAAAAATTCTTCCAACCTACCTTTGACAGAGTTGCTTATATTGAGAAGACTCGAGAGTCACAACAAGCTCAGATTGATGATATTCTGAAAAATCAAGCTTCTCAGCAATCTCAACTTAATGAAATCCAAGCCTCAATGGAATTGCTTGTCTCTCTTCTCTTACCTGCTGATGCCAAAAAGGGGGAGAAAGTAATTAAGTCCAAATGCAAAACTGATAAGACACTGAAGGGGAAGGATGATGAAAAGGATGATCAAGGAAACCCTGGAATGAGTAGAGGTCATAGTCAAGGTAGAGGTCTCTCATCAAAAAAAGCTTAAATCACAAGTCACAGGACAAGTTCTGCTACTGGTAAAAGGATAAGTTCTGATGAACTTTTAGATCTTGATGAAGAAATGTCAAGACAGTTATTTCTTCAGGAAAATCCAGGAATGCACTTGAAGAGTTTAATGGAAGAAGAATCCAGACTTAAATCAGAAAAAGTCAAGTCTAAATCTGAAGCTTCTGGTAAAAAGACACTTCCAAAACTCAAAGGCATTGTGATAAAAGAAAGGATAAATACTAAAGCAACAATGGCTAAATCACAACTGCAGATAGATCCAAGATCCAAGGGTAAAGAAAAAGTTGGTGAACCTATCAAGGTTTCTGTGCCTCCTGTGAATGAAGAAATTACTGATGAAAAGGATGATCTTGCTCTGACTTCAAGAAAAGTTTTTAAGACAACCTCTGACATGGCTCAAGTTGTTCAGAGTCAAGAGACAGTAAGTTTTGATATTTCGAAGAAGCAAGTAACCTCTGACATAGCTCAAGTTAACTTGATATCAGAAGATAAATCAAAAAAACTCCTACCAGGATTCACTAAAGCAAAACAGACTCAACCTTTGAAGACTGCTGCAAGTGGTTTTGAAGCAAGAGTGGTTACTGGAAAGGAAGCAAGAGATAAAAATGGATTGGGAAGTGCTGATGAAAGAAGAATACAGAACACTACCAATGATCCAACTTCCTTGAGTGAACCAGGTATTGGAGCAACTCCTGAGAGATTGAATCAACTGGAATCTGTACAAATGGTTTACCATACCTACTTGAAAGAACACATCTTGTTGTACTTTATGACAGATGGTAGGGTTTATCATATAAGGCAAAATGCCATTCCATTGAAGTATTTTGAAGAACTGGAGCATGTACTATTCTTACTTCAAGTGAATGACAGATTAACAGGAAGTGCTGCAAACTATTTAAAGGATCAGATTCAGAGACAGAAAAGGCTTTATTCTGTTAAGTCTGACAGCACATATCTTCCAAAGTACAGAGATCACAAGGGTGATATAGTTGAAATGAAGCCCAACACTGCTAAGATTATAACTATCTTTCTGGGTTACAGGGCTGTGAAATTCAATCTTGAGTCTGATAAGGCATATTTGATCAGACTGGATCAGGATATAAGAAAAGCTAAGATTAATGATCTCAGGGCTGCAATCTTTCAAATTGGTGAAGATACTGCAGAACTTAAAGATGCTTAAAGGAGGACGATTGATGAACTCAGATATGCTGAGAGATGTTTGTTGAAGAACTATCTCAGAACAACTCCTGACATCAGAGAGATCAGAAGATGAAGCCAAGTCAAGATCTACAACTGCTTAAATTCTGATATTTGTATAGACTGAAGTTGTCATCAGAAGTTAAAGATTGGTAAAGCTTTAAGGACTATAAGTTGTAGTTATCTAGTCTAATTCTCATGCATTTGTACTTAATGTTTTTGACAACATCAAATATCTGTTAAACTTGTATATTATGCTAATTTACAAGTTGGGGGAGATTGTTAGATATATTTGATAATGTCATGGCTAATATGATTTATGTTTAGTTTTCAGATCTTACTTAAACAGGATTAATCAGTACTTACTGGAAGTCAAGACTTAAGGATATCAGTACTTATATTATCAGGAGATAATCATCAGAAGATGGATATCAGAACTTAAGTACTGAAGGACGTTCAGATAAGCACAGCAACTGATTAAAGGAAAGAAGATTGAGACAAACATAAGAAGAGATATGCATGAAGAAGGAATTCTATGAGGAATGGAATACTTGGAAGAAAAGATATTTGATTGATATATTTTAGGAAGCAGAATTATATTCCATATCAATTAGCAATTATCTTGTAACTGTGTAGTATATAAACACAGACATAGGGTTTACACTATAAGTGTTATCATTATCGAAAATATTATTCGTTGTAACCCTAGCAGCTCTCGTGATATTTGTTCATCACTGAGAGGTAACAGTTCTTTACTGTAACAGAGTTGATCGTTTCAATAAAGTTTGTTTTCTGTTACTTGAGTTATTAAAGTTCGATTTGATTATACTTTACATTGTATTCACCCCTTCTACAGTGTGTGTGTGACCTAACACACAATCGAGTGCTCGTTTAAAAAGCGAATCCAATTTTCAAAATAGCCTATGTGAGCTTGATTACGATTTAAAACCGAGACATAATTTGTTTTAGGTATCGTAATATTATCCACCATTTTAATTAAAAAATGAAAATAAAATTTTGACCGTAAAATAAATTTATCGTGCTCTTAAAAAAATAACTTGAGACTAGATGTGACACACACAAATTTATGCGGAACAAATTTGCAATAATAAAACCCTAGAGAGCAAATAAACAGTATAACCAATTAAGTACAAATCGAAAAGAGCCTTATTTCTTAGAAACCACGGTTTTAGATCTATCAATTTAATCAGTAAAAACGTGTGATTATACATTCAAATGAAAGAGTAGGTCATGGGCTTCACAAATCTGTAAATTTTAGAAATTTTAGAAGAGTTTTGGTACTGTTTCAATCGATTAAAAAACTAGTCTCTCTTTTATCGCCTTTCTTCCGACTGTGTGTATCTGTGTATATATGATAAAAGAACTGAACTGTTAGAGCATATGTATACACATCATACAAAGCAATAAAAGTACTAAGGTAGTTACTTCCGACCCCTGTGGAGTATAGGTCGCAAGTAACCTAAGCAACAATCTTGGAAAAGTTATGAAGTACTTACTTGCGACCACAGTGATGTTATGGTCGCAAGTAACCTGATAGAAATAAAATCCCAAGTCTTACATAGCTACCACGGGGGAGTAGGTAGCAACTAACTCAGGTCGCAAGTAAATAAACTTAGAAAAATCTAAGTAGTTACTTGCGACTAGAGGGGAAGCAAATCAACTTAAAAAAATTCTAAGTAGTTACTTGCGACTCTCTCTGTGACTGATATAACTTGGATAGATAAAATGAATAAGCCTTTACTTGCGACTAGTATCCCCATGAACAAAAACAATTTTTTTTAAGTAACTCTTGTACTTGAAATTTTTTTGTTCCGTAATTGTTATTCTGATTTAACTAATTTATCAATCCTTTTATAGGAAGAAATGAATTAATAGATTCAAAACAAACAATGTGCTACAAAAACAAATATCAATCGAATGAATTCTTTAAATATTGATTTATTTAAAATCCATTACATTGATAATTCACAATTTTATTCATAATTATACAATTATTATCATTAACTTGATAATATTATATTTTTATGAAATAAATTATGCTGCTATTTACCAATTAACTTTAATGAACCTCTTTAAATATTAAATAATTTAAAGTCCGCTAAAATTAATAAATCACAACTTTGATTATTCAAATTGAAGCTTTTATCATTGAATTGATAAAGTCTCAATTAATTAAATCAAAATTTATGCTACTAATTTTTTTACTCATAACTTAACCAACTATGATTAAATTATTTTCAAACAATTTATCAATATAAGTGTGATAAAATATTTATCAACTAGATGCAAGCACACAAATATTTGAAATACGAGAAATAAATAATGAAGCATAAATTTACATGTTCTTAAAATATTTAAATTAAATAAAAAGTGAATTTATGTGAGGCAAATTACAGTTATTGACTTCTAAGTTATTAGTTAGAAAGATTTAACATCCCAAGTTCACTAACCAACTTAGAGAAAGTGTTTTCATCAAGTGGTTTTGTGAAGATGTCTACAATTTGATCCTCTGTGGGTACAAAGTGTAATTCCACAGTTCCATTGGTGACATGCTCTCTGATAAAATGATACCTGATATCAATATGCTTTGTTCTTGAGTGCTGAACTGGGTTGTTGGAGATTGCTATGGCACTGGAATTGTCGCAAAATATTGGAATCTTTGACATCAACAGACCATAATCCAGGAGTTGGTTCCTCATCCACAAGATTTGAGCACAACAGCTTCCAGCAACTATGTATTTAGCTTCAGCCGTTGATGTGGATACTGAGAGTTGCTTCTTGCTATGCCAGGATACCAACCTTCCTCCAAGAAACTGACAGCTTCCTGAAGTACTTTTCTGATCAATCTTACAACCTACAAAATCTGAATCTGTATAACCAACAAGGTTAAAACCTGTACCTTTAGGGTACCAAATACCAAGATTTGGAGTCCCTTTAAGGTACCTAAAAATCCTTTTAACAGCTATAAGATGAGACTCTTTAGGGTCAGCTTGAAATCTAGCACATAATCATGTTGCAAACATAATATCTAGCCTACTTACTGTAAGATATAGTATTGCGCCTATCATACCTCTATAGCTTGTGATGTCAACTTTCTTACCAGTTTTGTTCAGATCAAGCTTAGAGGCTGTTGGCATTGGAGTCTTTGCCGGAGTTCAATCTTCCAGATTGTACTTCTTGAGAAGTTCTCTAATGTACTTGGATTGACAAATGAATATACCATCTTTCCTTTAACTCACTTATAATCCAAGAAAGTAGTTTAACTATCCCATCATTTTCATTTCATACTTACTCTGCAATAGCTTAAAAAATCTCTTGCAAAGATCATCATTATTAAAGCCAAATATAATGTCGTCAACATATACTTAAACTAATATCATATCATATTTACGCACTGTATGAAATAGAGTTTTATCTACAACACCTCCAGTAAATCCATTTTCAAGTAGAAATTCTGAGAGAGTGTCATACCATATCCTTGGAGCTTGCTTAAGTCTATAGAGGGCCTTGAATAGAAAGTATACAAAATATGCCAGATTTGGATCTTCAAAACCTGGAGGTTGTTCCACATACACTTCTTCTTCTAGCTCCCTATTCAGGAATGCACTCTTCACATCTATTTGACAATTTTTAAATTCTGAATGTGCTGCGAATGCCAGAAATATCCTGATTGCCTCAAGTCTAGCTATTGGTGAATAGGTTTCATCATAGTCTATACACTCTTCTTGAGAGTAACCTTTAGCTACCAGTCTATCCTTGTTTCTCGTTACAATGTCATCTTCATCTAACTTGTTTTTGAATACCCACTTGGTGCAAATTACTAACTTGTCTTTTGGTCGTGGTACCAGCTTCTACACCTTCTGCCTCTCAAACTGATTGAGTTCTTCTTACATGGTAATAACCCAATCTGGATCTTCAAGTGCATCATCCACTTTTTTAGGTTCCATTTATGAGAGAATCCCTGAAAAGTGACATTCATTCTGCATGGCATGTATAGTTCTCAAGCCTGTGTCAGGATCACCAATGATCAGTTCAAAGGGATGGTCTCTGTTCCAGACTCTTTGTCGAGGCAGATAAGATCTTGATATTTCCCCTTGTTCAGCATGATTTTGAGTATGAACTGTAGATCATCTTCCTGCTCCCCCTGACTTGTTGCCACCATGACTTGATGATTCTGATCTTTGAGTAGTAGTTCTTGAAGGGGTTCCTGTATGATTGTCATAATCACTGTTTCCACCATTACCACCACTTGATTCAGGATCAGCATTCCCATGTACTGTAGCAATCTCAGGTTCTTCTTCATCCAAAGGATCATCTGAAAGATTTTCAAATTCCAGAGATTTATAATTCTTTTCTCTTTGCAGGCTTGCTAACTTGGTGTCGTCGAACGTTATATTAAGGATTTCAATCACCTTCTGATCAGCAATCATATAAACCCTGTAAGCTTTAGATTCCAGAGAGTAGCCAAGAAATATGCCTTCTTCTACCTTAGCATCAAACTTTCCCAGATTCTCATTTCCTTCTTTTAGCACAAAGCATTTATCCCCGAACACATGAAAGTATTTCAGTGTTGGTCTCTTGTTAGCCATAATCTCATAAGGAGTCTTTTCATGATCTATATTAATCAGGGTACAATTTTGAGTGTAACATTCTGTGTTGACAGCTTCAGCCCAGAAGTAGGTAGGAAGTCTTGATTCACTTAGCATAGTCCTTGCTGCTTCAACCAAGGTTCGATTCTTTCTTTCTACTACTCCATTTTGTTGTGGAGTTCTTGGGGTTGAGTACTGTCTTGAATACCTTTCTCTGTACAGAATTCATTTAGAAATGCATTCTTGAACTCTGTTCCATTGTCTGATCTGATCTTTCTAACAAGTAGTTTCACTTTCATCTCAATCTTCTTTATATGATCAACTATCATCTGTGGTGCTTCGTAATTTGATTGGAAGAACAACACCCATGTGTACTTAGAGTAATCATCGACTATCACTAAAACATATCTTTTCCTTGATAGTGACAACACATTCACTGGACCAAATAAATCCATGTGAATTAACTGAAGTGGTTTAGTTATACTTGTCATTTTCTTGCTTCTATGTAATGTTTTCTTTGACTTCCCCTTTTCACAAGCTTCACAGAGTCCTTCTTGACATAATTCCATATGTGGTAGTCCTCTCACCAATTCCCTCTTAACCAGAGAGTTCATTGTCTCGAAGTTCAAGTGCGAGAGCTTCTTGTGCCATAGCCAACTTTGTTCTGATGAAGCTTTGTTATAGAAATACCTTATTACTCCATCACAGGTAGTGTTAGGTCACACAACATTGTAGAAGGGGGTTGAATACAGTATTAATACAATCAAATCAATTTAACACAAGTATGTAACAAAGATCAAGTATATTGAATAAACTCTGTTACAATAAGAACTGTTGTTCTCTCTCAGTGATGAACAACTATCACTAAGAGCTGCTAGGTTACAATATATAATCTTCTCGATAATGATAACACATATAGTATAAACGCTAATTCTATGTTTATATAGTACAAAGTTACAGGATAACTTCTAATTGATATGGAATACAATTATGTCTCCTAAAATATATCAATCAGATATCTTCTACAAGTCTTCCAGTCTTCTAACTCTTTTCATGCGTATCTTCTTTTATTTAGGCTCGATCTTCTACTATAAATCAACTTCCTTCCTTATATGAAAGTCTTCCCGCACTTAAGTTCAGATATGACCTTAAGTTCTGATATTAAGTTCTAACTTCCAGTAAGTCCTGATTTCAGTAAGTCCTGATATGTCCTGTTTGTTAAGATCTGAAAACTAAACATGAATCATATTAGACATGACATCTCAAATATATCTAACAATCTCCCCCAACTTGTAAATGATGCAAAATATACAAGTTAATAGAATTGATGATGTCAAAAACATTTAAGTATAAATGCAAATAAGAGTTTAACTAGATAACTAACTACAACTTACAGTCCTTGTAGCTTTTACCAATCTCACTGAGTCAATCTGAATCCATAATGATTCTTGACAAAGCTTGATATCAGCTTTTCTTCTTTAATCCTCAGTCAACAAATCGGGTATGCTCTCATTAATCAAACTGACTTTGATTATGCAAGTGTTGTTTTAGGCTTTATTGGGGATAGGATGACAGAAGATAGGAATACTGTCTATTTTTCTAGATTCTATCAGCTTATTTATAGTTTTTACTGTAATGATAAACCCCAATCCGCTAGTGAATTAATTCCATCATTTAGACTAGCAAAAAGAGCTTTTAATGACTTATTATCTATTGATAATAAGAAGGCTGTGTTAATACCCCTCTGAATTCCTCTATCTGTCAAACAAGCCTTAATAATCTATGATCCAGTTATATACACTACATTATATCCTGATGTCCAACCATCTTAACCTCAACCATCAGCACCTACCACCACTACCCAAACACCTAAATCATCTCAACCTGAATCATCAGCACATACCATCAGATCTTCATCTTCTAGGCCAAAAAGGACAAAGTTTGTTCCTCAACCTCCATAAAAGAGAAGGAAGATGATTTTCAAAGATGAATCTGATAGTGATAAAGAAGAAACAATTGAAGCACGAGTTCATGCATCAGAACCTATAATAGTTGAAGCTGAGAATGTTACTTCTCGGAAAGAAACTGCAGCTCAAAGTTCTGATACTTTAAAGAAGAAATCTGTAAGTTCTGAAGCTGCTAAAGCAACTCCGTCATTGGCAAGGAGATTGAAGAAAATGAAGGCTAGGAGGTATTTGGCCAAGGCTCCATCAGAAGATGTTGAAGAAGCTGAGGAAGGGGATCAGGAACCTCTGATCTCACAAGAACCGATTACCATTGAAGCCCTTCTAGCTCAAGCCAAAGACACTGCTACTGATACAGTTTTAACCCCTCCCGTCTCACCTGTTAAAGCTACAGATGATGCTAAAGAACACACTGAAAATTATGAAATAGATATTCATAATTTGAATATACCAAATATTCTTTATCTGGAAGCTCCATCTACAGAAGCTCAGCAATTTCCAATTTTAAATGCTGAGATACCATCTACATCAACCACACCAGCTCTGGAGATAAATTCTGATGTTCAGAATTTAAATGAAGTTGTTCCTGAATCTCCAGTTGCTTCATACACTGTTGTGTTGTCAGAACATAATGAGTCTTCCTCAAATTCTAAAGACAGTGATTCTGCTGAGACTCCAATTCCTATACTAGGAAAGTAAGAATTGGTGAAGAAATTTGTTGAAAAGGAAGAACATGTTCCTTGGGAGGATACTCACAGAGGTGTGGAGTGGACCAAGAAGTGGAATGACACTGATTTCATTCCAAGTTCTAAAATTCTGACAGTGCATATTGCTAAAGCTGATAAGTTGCTCACAAATGCTGATTTAAAGACACAACTCAAGATCACTGCTCTATCTACCAAACATCTTCAAGGTCTACATTCTTCTACTCTTGAGAAGGTTGATATACTAAAGGAACATGCTGATAAGCTAGATCTATAGCTTAAGCTTGACAAGAACAAATATATCAGACCTACTCTTGAGAAAATTGAAGCCATTGAGAAGATTCAAGAGAAGCAACAGGCCCAAATTGATGAGGTCCTGGCTAACCAAGTTTCTCAGAAAGCTCAATTGGAAGAAATCCAATCTTCAGTTGAACTTCTTCTTTCCCACTTACTTCTTGATGATGCCAAAAAGGGGGAGAAGGTAGTTAAGTCCAAATGCTCACCTACTGAAATAATGAAGAAAAAGGATGATAAAAGTGATGACCAAGAAAACTCTGATAAGAGTAGAGGTCAAGAAAACGTTCAAGGAAAATCTTCTACACAGAACAAGTCAAGTTCTGATGCTGTGAATGCTAAAAGACTGAAGTCAAGTTCTGATAAACAAAGTCTGATGTCAAGTTCTGATATTCTGATTCAGTCAGGATCTAAAGACTCTCAGAAGTTTTTACAAACTCTAAAGCTAAAGGGGAAGCAGAATACTGTTTATTACAAAAATCATAAAATCCAGACACTTGATGAGGAGATAGTAAGAAGATTATTTCTGAAACAAAATCCAGGAATGGATTTGGAAACTCTCAAGGAGGAAGAAGCTAGATTTGCTGCTGAGAAGACAAATCTTAAGTCTAAAGTTCTGATGCAAAGAAACCTCCAAGGCCTAAGGAAAAAGACATTGTGATCAGGGAAAAGTCAAATTTTGAGACTTCAAAGTCCAAGACTAGATCACAAACTGAGATTGATCTTAAATCAAAAGGAAAAGAAAAGGTTGGTGAACCTTTAAAAATTGAGAAAAAGATAAGTTCTTCCATTCCAGTCTATCAAACTACAATGCATGATGATGATTTGATAGAAGATGAAACTGTTCAAATTCTGAAGAAAAGAAAGGTAATTGAAGAATCTAAAATAACCTCTGACACTGCCCAAGTTGTTCAGAATGAAGAACAGCAAGCTACAGAAGAAACAACAAATTATGATCAAGTTAATTTGGAAAAGATGACAATTGCTGATAAGAAGAAGCTGTTATAGAAGAAAGCTACTCCAGTTGAACCAAAATCCAATCTCTTGATGAATCAACTTGCAACATTTGGGTTGAGATCCAAGCAACCTAGAGATAAAGCTGGATTAGGTTCTGCTGAAGAGAAAATACAAACAGGAGTAGAAGTTACTCTAAGAGATCCTTTCATATATGACAGACAAACCATATGAACAAATCAAACAAAAGCACCTTGACAAGGTGTTGTCTGCTCAAATCGTGATAGATGCTCATAATAAGGAAAATCTAAAGGAGAAATTGATTTTATTTCTCTATGATGGATTAACTTACAGACTAGCTGATATTGATGTGCTAAAGAAGTCTGTCAGAGAACTTCAACATATTCATTATCTTCTGGAAGTGAAATCCGATGTTACAAGAAGATGGTCAGAATACATTTTGAAGGCTATAAGAGATCTATTTAGAATCTCTGGTACAAAGACTTCTCAGTATATACCAATGATTACTGAAGATGATGAAAGAGAAATTCCTATGCTAAAGAATTCTGCTAAGGTGGAAGTTATTCTTAAAGGAAAATGCTTATGTTATAATGAAAACTCTTCACATCCTAGAGTTATCAGGTTTGGTGATGGACTTGAAAGAACATCAATTCAAGCTCTCAGAACTGCCATTTATCAGATTGGTGATTGTAAAGATGAGGAACTGATGCAGGTCAAAGCATAGTTAGTTGAAATTCTGAGGAAAGCTGAAGTCAAGCTAGTAAGAGATTTTGTTAAGAATCATTATGGATTCAGATTGATCCAGTGAAGTTGGTAAAGTTATAAGGACTGTAAGTTGTAGTTAATAGTCTTATTAAATTCTTATTGCATTTGAACTTAAATGTTTTTGACATCATCAAATCTATTAACTTGTATATTTTGCACAATTTACAAGTTGGGGGAGATTGTTAGATATATTTTAGATGTCATGTCTAATATGTTTCATGTTTAGTTTTCAGATCTTAACAAACAGGAAATATCAGTACTTACTGGAATCAGTACTTACTGGAAGTCAGAACTTAAGGATATCAGGACTTAGATTATCAGAAGATAATATCAGAAGATGGATATCAGAACTTAAGTACTGGAGGACTAACAGTTAAGGAAGGAAGCTGATTTACAGGAAAGAAGATCGAGACTAATACAAAAAGAAGATATGCATGGAAAGAGTTAGAGTACTTAAGGAATTGTATAAGATATCTGATTGATATATTTTAGGAGACATAATTATATTTCATATCAATTAGAAGTTATCTTGTAACTGTGTACTATATAAACACAGACATAGGTTTACACTATATGTGTTATCATTATCGAGAAGATCATACATTGTAACCTAGCAGCTCTCGTGATATCTGTTCATCACTGAGAGATAACAGTTCCATTGTAACAGAGTTTATTATATCGAATATATATGTTTACTGTTACTTGTGTTCGAAATCGATTTGATTGTATTCTACACTGTATTCAACCCCCTTCTACAGTGTTGTGTGATCTAACAGTGTTTATTGTTAAAGAATATATCTCTACAATTCTTAACTTCTTTGTTCATCCATAATCGAAACAGTTTTGATAGCCCAGTAAAATCTAAGAAACACATTCACCACCCTCTGTGTTACAGTTCTTTGCATTCAATATCTAACAAAAGTACTTTTACTCTTTACCACAAGTAGTAGAGAAATTCTATATTATCAAAGAAAAAGTTGTCAAGGAGAAGGATGTGATGAGTGGTTTTATAAGGCTACTTAGAGCAGCTCCAAGAGCTGCTTGTAAGACTCCTTATAAAAACTAATACTTAATGGGCTCCTAAGTCATTTTATCGGAGATAACTCCAACAACATTCCAAAAAAATTTCTCTACTTCTTTTTATTTTATTTTATATTTATAAAAGGTCACCTGCACTTCTTCAAGCTACATTTCTACAAGCTACAGATTCTACAACAGCTCTATATTATATATATATAGTATAAAATTCATTGAGGAGACAATATATGCTCCTCAATAACGAGGAAAGAATTTAGGGGGGTGTATTCATTTTAGATTTTAAAGGATTAATAATAATACATGGAATTTAAAAGAATTTCGTTGATTTTACTTGTTCGTGGATTTTGACGGAGTTGATAAAAAATTCTTGCAGAGTCTTGCTGATTTTATGAAGTTTTCCTGAAATCCTTCAAAATCTCATATATTTTAAAGAGATTTCAAAAAATTAAAAATGAACAAGCAAATTCATCAAAATCCACCACTTTTTCAAATAAAAAAATTCCACGGAATTTTGAATACCATCAGATTTTTATGGATTAAAAAAATAAAATTGAATACCGCTAGATTTCAATAGACTTTTTAAAATCTAAATTGAATACACTCAGATTTTAAAATACTTTTTCTAATCTCTATTGAATACCATCAGATTTTAAAGGATTTTTTAAAATCCAAATTGAATACCTCTTGATTTCAAAAATCCAAAAAATTCCTCTAAAATCTTAATTGAATACACCCCTTTTAGAATTCTTCAATTTTTACGGAGGATTTAAGAATGCGTTGGAATTCATTTTTGTCTTAACTTTGTTAAAATTTGACTTAGGGGCATACATAGAGCATCTCTAAGAGGAGAATGCAAGAAAAATCAAGTGCAACAAACTCCTGACCCTTCTTCAAAATTTTAAGAGATATCATTTCCTCTGTATACTTAAAGTCTCTCTCCTCTCCCTACTTCATTTTTTATTAATATAAATCACTTTCTTTCAACTATCAATGAATTTCCCATTTCTTTCTTACAATATTATAAGTATATTTTATATTAAAACTAGGTAGTAAAATGTCACTTCGCGCGGTTAGAAAGTAATGTTTCTCGAAAATTAAAAAGTTATGAGATTTGATAATAAATATTTATATTTATTGCCAGCCTTTATCCTTAATTTTAAAATATTTTATGTATTTATAATTTCTCATTAGTCAATCTGCCTGATTTTAATTTTTATTTTTTAGAGAAGTTTGATTTTAATTCTAATTCCAAATAAAATAATATAGGGAATTTATCAAAAATACAGCTTTTTATGAAATTATTTTTGATTTTACTGACCCGTGAAAAGATTGTTTTTATTTTGAATTGTACAACTATTTTAGGTTGTTGTATTTCGAGTTGCAATGGCAAATATTTTTAAAAAAATGACATAATTTTTATGAAAAATATATAAAACTTGAATATTTATCAAAAAGCCCCATAAATACGTCACACATGTTAATTTGAATATAAATAATAAATTATACTACACTACTTTAAAAAAATTGTAAATATATTGGAACTATTCTCGTCGTTAGGGCCTCTAGTTATCATAAATCCTTTAATGAATCATTCTCATTGAATTACTTTTTTTTACATTTGAATTAGGTACTCCGTTACATAATTTTTTTTAACTTACAATGGTATTTTTTATAAAGCATCTAAATAAATATAATTTAGAACTCTATTTTGTCAAAAAGAATAAATAAATACACGAATAAAATAACACTTAACAATAGTTCAAGAGAATAACATCAAAAATGTAAAATTGTACACTTAAAAAAATTGATACCTTAAGAGGAACAGATTAAATTTTAATGGAGCATTACCAATTTTAACAAAGTTCTTGACATTTCGACGATATTAAATTCATGATAGATTCCTAAAAATATATATAAGCAAGTATATACTCCAATTATCTTCCTTTTTTACTTGACATTGACAATAACTACCTGCAAAATCTGATTATATGGTTAAAGTAACATCTTGTTTCTGTGCGTTTTTATTGTTTAGAACTGATGCATTGCTATTTTCCCTGACAATTGTATGGGATTTGGCACTCATCAAATCAACATGAGCATTATGATATGTTTGACCTTCAAAAGATGTTTGACCTTCATAAGAACACCTTGTATAAAATATCGGATGGTATCTCGGAATCCTTGTATTACTATCATCATCTCAATATCCACTATCTTCAATTGCCCCAATAATGGCAACTGCATCAATTCTGAACCCCATTCTTTCACTTACTTGTGGAACTTCAACACCAAATGCCTTATCTAATGAAAACTGGTTTTCAGAAGTTGGGTCTTTAGAAGAAAATGGTATGACAACAGTGTTAATATTTTTTCAGTGTGCCACCTGAATATGAAATGTTGCCTTTCTAATCATCCGAGTACATGCTTCTTGAAATTATGATCTTTGCTCTAATTGCGTTGGTGTTAGATTCAGAATCACCAAGTGAAAGTGTAGTAGGATGTATCAGCAATTCTAATGCCACAAGAGCATGTGAGCAAAATTAATAAAGCTCTACTTTTGTTACATGTGTGCCTTTACGGAATAGCTCAAGACCCCGAGACAGAAAGGGGCGAAATTGCTAGGCGATATAACATAGGCGAAAAGTGCTTTAAGCCTGCCATTTGAAACTCAACCCAATGATCAGTACAAGTATATATAGCAATGACTACAATAAGTTGATCATCGACCGGCCGCCAACTAACATTCTTATTACACATAAATAATTTTCTCTTATGTCCTATTATTTCAATTCCTACATTTTATTTCCGGTAATTCAGTTGGAGCATAAATCTTTATTACACACATTGATGTGGATTAATATTACTCCTATCTGCACTTGCATATTCACAAAAAAACAATTTAAATACCTGAAGGATCTGGTTTGTATCATCAACCGATGCAATCCCATTTTAAAATTTTAATCATGTACATTCTCGAGCAACCATAAATAATCGCAAGTACGAACAGCGGGAAACTAAACCCACTGGCTCCGAAAAACTTAAAATTTGGGGTGAACAATGCCGGCAACGACATGATAACCAAGTAGCACCTAAAATGCTTTACTGCAAAAAAGTAAAGCTTTGAAATGAGCATTTTTAAAATGAGAAGAAACTAACCGGAAGGCATAGCAGAAATTATTCTGGAACACAAATATACATGAAACAAACACAACCAACAAATATCACATGTAAAGTCTTTCATAAAAATAGAAAATAGGTAACGAAATTTATATTTTAACAACGGTTAGACCTCAATATATTAAATAAACAAATAAGGGGAAAATAAATCAAACAGGAAAGAAAATACTTTGGGAACCTATTAATAATGCACTACCAGTGTAATCAAATCTCTCAACTAATACGTTAGATAATTATATTTGTAATAACTAGTGAAAAATGAAACGAACTTTATAGAGTTTTCCTTAGTGTGTTATGTAAAAGTTTTAAATTTACTCCATTTGAAGCAAAGATATTTAAAAGTAAAAGTCACTCTCTCTAGAGCATAAACATTGAATATATTGTTCTTCACATCATGGTGAGAACATAAAATTTGTGGAAGAGTAACAATATATAGAGTAATTACGAACCAATTCTTAAAAGTAATTTGCATCATAATTTCTTTAATTGGTATTTTAATCTCAAACTTTCTGCCATTTACCTATTCGAGAGTGTTGTACTTTTAATCACAGCAAGACATTCAAAATATGAATCTTCTGCGTATTTCCGACAAAGGGCTCGAAAACAACTATTTTTATGGCATTTTTAACATGAGAAGAGACTAACTGGAAGGCATAGCAGAAATTATTTCAGAACATAAATATACACGAAATAAACACAACCAACAAATATGACATGTATAGTCATTCATAAAAATATAAAATAGGTAACGACATTTAAATTTTAACAACGGTTAGACCTCAAGGTATTAAATAACCAAATAATGGGAAAATAAATCAAACACGAAAGATAACACTTTGGGAACCTATTAATGATGTAGTACCGGTGTAATCAAATATCTCAATTGATACGCTAGATAATTATATTTTTAATAACTATTGAAAAATGAAAACAAACTTTATAGAGTTTCCCTTGGTGATATGTAAAAATTTTAAATTTACTCCATTTGAAGCAAAGATATTTAAAAGTTAAAGTCACTCTCTCTAGAGCATAAACATTGAATATATTATTGTTCTTCACATCCTGGTGAGAACATATAATATGTGGAAGAGTAGCAATATATAAAGTAATTGTGAACCAATTCATAAAAGTAATTTGCATCATAATTTCTTTAATTGGTATTTTATTCTCGAGCTTTGTGCCCTTTACCTATTCGAGGGTGTTGCACTTTTAATCACAGCAAGACATCCAAAAAATGAGTCTTCTGCGTATTTCTGAAAAAGGGCTGGAAAACAACTAATTTTATGGCATTTTTAACATGAGAAGAAACTAACCGGAAGGCATAGCTAAAATTATTCCGGAACACAAATATACACGAAACAAAGACTACCAACAAATATGACATGTATAGTCATTCATAAAAATATAAAATAGGTAACGACATTTAAATTTTAACAACGGTTAGACCTCAAGGTATTAAATAACCAAATAATGGGAAAATAAATCAAACATGAAAGATAACACTTTGGGAACCTATTAATGATGTAGTACCGGTGTAATCAAATATCTCAATTGATACGCTAGATAATTATATTTTTAATAACTATTGAAAAATGAAAACAAACTTTATAGAGTTTCCCTTGGTGATATGTAAAAGTTTTAAATTTACTCCATTTGAAGCAAAGATATTTAAAAGTTAAAGTCACTCTCTCTAGAGCATAAACATTGAATATATTATTGTTCTTCACATCCTGGTGAGAACATATAATATGTGGAAGAGTAGCAATATATAAAGTAATTGTGAACCAATTCATAAAAGTAATTTGCATCATAATTTCTTTAATTGGTATTTTATTCTCGAGCTTTGTGCCCTTTACCTATTCGAGGGTGTTGCACTTTTAATCACAGCAAGACATCCAAAAAATGAGTCTTCTGCGTATTTCTGAAAAAGGGCTGGAAAACAACTAATTTTATGGCATTTTTAACATGAGAAGAAACTAACCGGAAGGCATAGCTAAAATTATTCCGGAACACAAATATACACGAAACAATGACTACCAACAAATATGACATGTATAGTCATTCATAAAAATATAAAATAGGTAACGACATTTAAATTTTAACAACGGTTAGACCTCAAGGTATTAAATAACCAAATAATGGGAAAATAAATCAAACATGAAAGACAACACTTTGGGAACCTATTAATGATGTAGTACCGGTATAATCAAATATCTCAATTGATACGCTAGATAATTATATTTTTAATAACTATTGAAAAATGAAAACAAAATTTATAGAGTTTCCCTTGGTGATATGTAAAAGTTTTAAATTTACTCCATTTGAAGCAAAGATATTTAAAAGTTAAAGTCACTCTCTCTAGAGCACAAACATTGAATATATTATTGTTCTTCACATCCTGGTGAGAACATATAATATGTGGAAGAGTAGCAATATATAAAGTAATTGCGAACCAATTCATAAAAGTAATTTGCATCATAATTTCTTTAATTGGTATTTTATTCTCGAGCTTTGTGCCCTTTACCTATTCGAGGGTGTTGCACTTTTAATCACAGCAAGAGATCCAAAAAATGAGTCTTCTGCGTATTTCTGAAAAAGGGCTGGAAAACAACTAATTTTATGGCATTTTTAACATGAGAAGAAACTAACCGGAAGGCATAGCTAAAATTATTCCGGAACACAAATATACACGAAACAAACACTACCAACAAATATGACATGTATAGTCATTCATAAAAAATAGAAAATAGGTAACATCATTTAAATTTTTACAACGTTTAGACCTCAAGGTATTGAATAACCAAATAAGGGGAAAATAAATCCAACAGGAAAGACAACACTTTGGGAACCTATTAATGATGCAGTACCGGTGTAATGAAATGTCTCAATTGATATGCTAGATAATTATATTTGTAATAACTATTGAAAAATGAAATGAAATTTCTAGAGTTTCACTTAGTGTGATATGTAAAAGTTTTAAATTTACTCCATTTAAAGCAAAGATATTTAAAAGTTAAAGTCACTCTCTCTAGAACATAAACATTGAATTTATTATTGTTCTTCACATCTTGGTGATAACATATAATATGTGGAAGAGTAGTAATATATAAAGTAATTACGAACCAATTCTTAAAATTAATTTGCATCATATTTTATGTAATTGGTATTTTAATCTCGAGCTTTCTGCCCTTTAAATATTCGAGAGTTTTGTACTTTTATGGCATTTTTAACATGAGAAGAAACTAACTGGAAGGCATAGCTAAAATTATTCCGGAACACAAATATACACGAAACAATGCTAAGAGAGTATCCCTATTCATTTTCTATCTGATTTCGGGACGGAATCATTTTAAGGAGGGGAGACTGTAATAACCCCAATTTTTTGGAATTTTTGAAACCCAGATGAATAGTAACTTTTGCTGATGATGCTGATTAAGAAAAATTATCAGACCACACTATATAGGAGTACTGATATGGAAATTCTAAGATCGTATTAGTATTCCATAAAGTAAATAAGTGTATGTAAAGATCGTCAGAATCCAAATTCGAACACTTTGATTTTTCCCGAAAATCTACCAGATACCGAAAGAATTGAGTATAAGGTAACATGATTAAAAGGATTTTATTTCAAGGATTATAAGATAGGATCATAAAAGGAATATATATTATTGAGAAAGGTTTAGGGAAACCCAAGTAATAAGATCCCGGATATGACCCCTCAAACGACGAACGAGAACAAAAGTTAAGGGAACCGTATAACAGATAAGCAGTCATTAGCCAAGTACTTAGGGGTTAATCAAAGAGGTTAGTGGATGATGATGTCATCACACCACAAGGAGAAGACATGTGGCAAATGGATGACATAAGTAGGGTGATGTAAGCATGACAAGGAGAAGTGTTTGGTTGGATGATTCTAGGCCAAGTAAAAGTTACCATGGTAAAAATTCTAATTATTTGCCAAGCCAAAAAGGGAACCAAGCAAATCATAACACAAAATAAAAGTTGACTTTTATGTTTCAAGAACAAAAGCTCTCGACCTTTCTTCTTAAATCAAGGAGGAGATTTTCAAAACCCTAGCTCCACTCCATCAAAATTAAGAGGTTTGTTTCCTTAGCTTCCATAATTCATAACTTAGTTATGCTATAAGTTTGGATCCAAGATTCCAAGATTTACCTAGTTAAACAATTCCTAAAAGTTTAGGGTGAATAGTAACTTTCAAGAACAAATTTTTGATTCTTGATTTCTATTGTAAGATCAAGGTAGCTTAAGCATAGATCAAGGTTTCCATGGGCATTCCAAGGATCTTTCATTGATTAAAAGCTTCAAGGAAGGTATAACTCTTCATGATCTTAGTATTAAGATTGTTTGATATAAATGATTATGATGTTGGAATGATAGATTAAGTGTAGTAGTTGTTCTGTCATGTTGAGATCTTAGTTGTTAAGTGCTTTTGTTGATTTTGGGAGTGAAGAGTAGCACTAGTTGTTCTTGATGGTTCATGGTATGATTAGGGCTCTGTTTAAATGATTTAAATTGGTTGATGAGTGATATTGTCATATGGTTGTATTGGGATTGATTGATGGTGGTTTGGTGTTGAATTGATTTGATAAAATTTTGAGAATCGCTAAGTTATAGCCGTCGTAATGCCCAATTTTCCTTGGACTGTTTTTGTTCCTAACTTCAGGACCCGTGCACTCACTGTTAGATTCTGACCATTTCCATGTTTAGATAGTTCATGTTACGAGCTTTGTTTTGATATATGGTCCGCTTGAATCCGATGTACGGTTTAGGAGAAACGACCGTTTTAAGTAACGGCGTTTCACGAACGAACCATTACCCCTCGCCTTACTTTGACACCTTGGTGAAGGCCCTTAAATGACTAATTGGAGTATAAAACAATTATGTAAAGTGTATTAGGCAGTTGGTAGAGTACTCGCGAAAGAATCGCCTTAAAATTCTTAATGGTTAATTTATTAAAAATGGTGGAGCCGAGGGTACTCAAACGACTTATGTGATTCGTTAAGCGTAAGAGTGACCATAAGCGAACGTTAGGGTTCAAGTGGTTAAAGTATAGTTTCTTAAGAAACTGTGGTTTAATTCCGACTTATATTGTTGTTCATAGGTTATCAGACCCACTCTAAGATTAAGTCTATCCGGGAACACTCAGGCAAGTTTTCTACTCGTTACATTGTTGTTGTGATATATATATGTATATGCATTATCTTTTGATAAGTGCATGATTGTTATTAGTAAATCTTGCGATATATTGGAGCATGATGATATGGTATATATGCATGCATGTTTCGTAATCTCGATATCTAATTGTTGATTCAATTTCTTATAAACTGCATAATACCTATGCTAGAGATAAGCAGTAGTATCGTATACCCTTAGTATAAGGGACCCAAAGGTGAACATTTTCTAAACCGGGAGTCGATGTTCACGAGTATAATATATATATATATATATATATATGAATAGTTTTCAAAACTATTATTCGAATAAGGTTTATTCGATAACTTTATTTTACTTAATGAATACTATTTTGAATATTCATTCGAGGACTTATGACTCCGTTTATTTATTTAATGAATATTATTTTGAATATTCATTCGAGGACTTATGACTCCGCTTATTTTATTTAATGAATATTATTTTGAATATTCATTCGAGGACTTATGACTCCGCTTATTTTATTAAATAATATTCTTTATTTTATTAAAGAATAATGTTTCGATAATCAAACTTATTTTCGATTATTCAAATAAAGATCGTACTTTCGTATAAGTATATCTTTGGTTATTTATTATTCATTTCAAGTATAAGTTTTAAAACATCTACTTCAATTATTTTTATAGAGATTATCCTTTATGGGAATATTATTTAAATAATAATATTCATATATTTTCTAATATGTCGGGACTGATTTATTTTATTACATCAGCATTACTCCAAACATTCTTAAAATTGTTTTTGAATCTTCAAAATGATTTTTTTTTAAAAAAAGTTAGAGCGGATCCCAAAACTCATTTTTATATTTAAGATCCACCTTTCGATTGGGATTTAAATACTCGCTCAAAACCTAAGGGATCCGGCTCTGTGGCGTATTTTATATTTGCAACAAGGTTGCTGTTTTGATTTAATTTGAGCTTTACGTTTCAGAGTCATTGATTTAATCTGAACTAGGAGTGGCGTAAGTGGTCGAGTGGCGCCGGCCCAGCCTTATTATATTGGCCCAAATGGCCCGGAAGTACCGCTAAGACGGTCCATTCCTTAGGAGTCCAGTGTTCGGTTGATAAGTAAATCCGATTGTTCTCCTCTACATGTAGAAAATGGTGGGGTTGCACTACTGCGACTGATCATCGTGAGTGATCTTCCTGGCGCGATAAACTCCCGTAATGAGTTCATCATCCAATTGGATATTTCTACAACACTACCCAGAGCACTTCGATAGAAAGGCTACGGCTGGGCGATTGTTGAGTGTTGGCAGGGTCGAGTTTTTAAAATGATGTTTTCATCAAATAAAGTATCTCGTAACTTCATTTCATTTGATGATATTTCAACGATTGATTCTATACAAGTTTTTTCGTGTAGCTTCATCTATGGGATGAACTATTTATACCTTGAACGGTGGTAGTTCAAGTAGTATTTGAAAAAAGATATAAGTATATTGGAGTATCTTGTAACTTCATCTTTTCAACTTATATCTGGTTAATGATTATCTTTTGCATGACAAAGATTTCAGAAAAACGTTGAGACAAGGTTAGATATATATTATCACCTTGCAACGATATTTTTATACAGTTATAAACTGGAACTCTGTGTACATTATACATGTCAGAGGATTTCAAAGATTTTGAGTAGTATATATGTATATATATACTGAATATTTTGCGACTTGGTCGCGTTAAGATATCAACTTGCTTCAATTCTTCTTGACCAAGACTTTCATAAGTAGTATGAGAATGCTCATATATTGTTAATTATTATACATATTATTTTGGTGGGCTTGTTGCTCACCCTTGCTTTCTTCTTTCATCACACAATAACAGATAGACAAGATGAACACAACCAAGCTCCCAATTCGTGAGCGGACAGGAAACGTTCCGCAGTTTCCTGTAGGCGTTGATGCCGTTGTAGCTGAGGTAGAAACTACCAATAGGCTAGGCTTTCAACTTTTGTTGTACCAGACTTATGTATATTTATGAATTGTAATAATGGCAAGGAAATGTAAATTTATTCAGAAACCCTTTTGAGGTGTAATGACTTATAATTGTGGAATAAAATGACTTGTGTTATTTTTGGTATTCATCTCTGAGACTATAACTTGTGGTGTGTGTGTGTATATTGTGGGGTCACAGTACGCAGTAGTTGGTTGACTGTTAAGATTAAGTATAGATAAGAGAAATGGAACTCGTGACAACCCGAATCCCCGACCCTGGATCTGGGGGTGTTATAAAAATGGTATCAGAGCGAAACGTTATAAACCTCAGAGATGAAGTGACGTTAAAATAATAAGTTCACTAAGATAAATAAGAACTCTTGCCAAGTTCATAGTCGGACTACCTAACGTAGTACTAACAGTTAAAACCCTTATGGGAACCCTTATAAATATCGTGATAAAAGCGTAGTTCATTATCGTATATGGTAGCGGGACTCCGAACCCTGAGGTTGAGGAGCAACAACGTGATAATGTTTTATTAATTATTGGAGATCAGATTGTGGATTCGATAGAGCGTCCTAACACGGGACCAGGTGATGTTCATATTGAGGATGTAGCGGTTAAAGATGTTGTCCTAGAAGGGATTATTGCTGAGAAGGATTCCGTGGAGGATCCTAACAAGAATGAATAAAGGACCACTGAGGAATTGATGACCATGGTCAGGGCGACTACCAGAGGTAGGATTGGCCGCTCACTACCGGAGGTTCGTTCAAGTTTGTAAAGATAGTAGCCCCTTTAACACGGCTTACTCGTAAGACACAGAAGTTCGAATGGACAGAGAAATCCAAGAACAACTTTTAAGAACTAAAGAAAAGGTCGGTGACGGCTACAATGTTGGCGTTGCCGGATGGAAAAGGAGATTTTGTGATGTGTAATGACGCTCCGCATAAAGAATTAGGGTGCTTCTTATACAGCACATCAAGGTAATCGCGTACGCGTCAAGACAATTAAGGGAATATAAAATTCGATGTCCCCGCCCATGAGCTTGGGCTCGTGGCAATAGTTTTTCCCAAAAGATTGGAGGCACTACTTGTATGGAGAGAAGTGCGAGATTTACACAAGCCATAAGTGCTCTAGTGCATTTTTACGCAGAAAGAGCTCAACATGCACCAGAGGAGGAGGATAGAGCTAATCAAGGATAACGATTATGAGATTCTTTATTATCCAGGGAAAGCCAAAATGGTGGCTAATGCCCTTAGTATAAAAGAGAGACTCAAGATGAGACTGTCTTTGGGAGAGTTGATAAGAGATTTTGAGAAAATGAAAATAAAAGTGAAGGTAACCGGAGCCGGTACCGAAAAGCTGTTTGAGATTGCAATACAGCCCGAATTACTAGAAAAGATTATATTGTGCCAAGAAAAAGTGATGAATAAAGGCAGAGAGCCAAAAAATAGAGAAAAGATTAATACCGAGAAAGATGATAAGGGAAGAATGAGGTATTCCTACAGAATTTGGGTTCCAAACATTCAAGAGCTTAAGGACGAGATCTTAGATGAAAGCCATAGTTCGAGGAATAAGATTTAGGGCAAACCCTGAATGTGATAGTCAGGGAGGTCACCATCAAGAAAGAAAGAACCCATAACAAAATGGAAAACAAGGATTTTAACGTATAAGATAACCCTGATTATGGGAGAAGGATGAAACATTTCATACTGAGAAAACAGAAGTCGAGCAAGATAGGGAGAACCGGGATGGTACTCCTATGAGACAATTCATGGACCTGCCTAAACAAAAATTATACTTTTATTCCCAAACACCACCCTGAGGAAACAATGCGGTGCGAAATTCTTTCAGGACCTTTAAGTCACTAAGCTCTCAGAGTTCCAAGGAACAAGCTGACCAAGCCAAGTCAAGAGCCTGGCCAAAGGAAATAGAGGATTGATTTTATATTCTAAATGATTGATGAAGCGCAAAAGACTATTTTTGTCACTTACCTTCCTAAGAGAGAGGCCACCCGCTGGTGAAAGGCGAAGAAAGACACGGGGCTAGAGGTTATAATAAACCGATTAAAGTTCAGTCAATTGTTTTCGGGAAAGTACTTCCCAAGGTTATAGAGATAGTGTAAAAGCTTTAGAGCCAGAACAAAGGCGGACGAGTATGATGAGTTATAAATGTAAGTTGTAAAAGTTGGCAAGATTCATCCTGAGGACACGAATCCCAGAATGACTTGATGTTTGACGTAAATAACTAGTGGGTTCATGAAATGATTGTAAGAGAAAGAAAAATAAAAAGAAACTGAAGTGGAAAGGAATATAAAGGCAATAGAGTTTGAGGTATGATAAGGGAGTTGGGTATGAGGAAACCCTAAAGACCCGTAACAATAGAAATAGAAAAGTATGTAATCATCAGGATGGGGGTGATTCACCATGAGTTAAAATTGATGGGTGAAGGCATAAGAGGTACATATATTTTATCCCCTTTAAGTTGGGAGGATTCGAAGAAACCTTGAGATGGTTCGAAGGATAAATAATGAGACGCGGATAGACTGAGGAGACAAAAAAGTAAGAAAGTAGGAAATGGGATGAAGGAAGTGACCTTTAAGAAGGTGAAGTGTATGTAAGACCTGTGACTTGATACCCAGAGAGGAAGACGCTAGGTATAAAAGATATCCCAGCGATAAGATGACTGTTGAGATAAATAAAAGAGGTAACTGAGTAGTTAGAACTAAAAGGTTCACGTTGAACACGACCAATATCTTCTAGAACATCCCTGTTATCATTACTGAATCAGGCAAGAAAAGCATATAACCGTTGTTATCTTTTGGAGGCCATATTGATTGACCTCATTTGAATACAGATGTTATTATGAAATTAGGCATATACTATCGGGGTGGGAATGATTGAATAAGACACTCTTATCAAGGATATATGACTTGATTTATCCATGGAAGGATGCATGTACTTTTTTAAAAGGTGGAATTAAGGATAGAACATCGGTAACCTAAAATGAATCCTAGGGGAATGCATTAAGGTTGGCATTTCACCCTTAATAGGGATAGTATGAGTTTTGACAGTATGAATTGGAAGGGATTAAGGTAACAACAACCTTTAAGGATCAATGGAGAAATTTTTCATAAGTATATAGACAATGATTCTGGTATTAGTACATGGTATCTTGATATGCCCTGTGCCTAGGGTGTACCTGAAGAAGGATTTAAGGATAACCTTAGAGGTTTTACAAGGAGAAAGGTAATAATCAAAGTTCTCAAGAATAGAAATTTTGATGAAGGAAATATGACGTAATTATAATAATGCCAGGTGAGGCACGTGTTGAACCATAAGAAAGTATAGATCGACCTAATGAGAGTTGGGATTGGTGAAAACAAAAAGGACCCAAGATAAGAGACGTCCTAAGTATGATCGAGAGTCAGTCGTGATAATGTTCACATCTAAAGACTAAGGCAATGACTTATGGAAAAATGGAAAAAAAAATTCTCACTAGGACTTAAGAAAAGCATTTTCACATAAGCAGTGATTGAAATGAGGTAGAAAATTTATTTGGAGGTGGTTAAAATGATATTGATTGTAAGGAAATTTTACTATCAGGAATGGCCAAAGAGGTGGATGACACTTAAAGTGTAAAAGGGCAATTATAGGCACTCGTGCTAGAGGAATACATTGATGATGGTTAAAGCCGTGAAGGTTGTATTATGGTGTGAAAGATTGACATTCCTTCTGATGATTGTGCGATACTCAACCATAATAGTAGTTGGTAAAGATTTAATTCATGTTATCGCTGTGAGCGGGCTACATATCTTAGAAGGTCCTATCTTGAGAATAAGCCAGGACCATGTTTCAAAAAGGATTAAACAAACCTTTGAGTTAAGTCTTCTATTGAAGGCATATGATTAAGAATGGTATTAACCTGCTATCGTTGCTATCATTGAAACTCTTCTGCAATTTTATCTGCTTCATGTCATATGTACGTCAAGTTCAGGAGTGTTCTTCATGAATCAGTGAACGGTGATCATCTTACCCCCTTAGAAGGATTCAATACGATATGTATGGACTCTGTATGGTTAGCTATTAAGACTTCATGGAAAATGAATGACTACAGTAGGTCAACGGTGGGCCATAGTAATACAGGAATGATTCTGCGAGTAATGAGCCGATTACTTACAACCGTGAGAGTTGTATTGGAATGGATGTTGAGACTGAGTACCACTAATCGGGTCGTGATGGTGTATAAGTTATCATTGATAGGATAATTAAGTCGATTATCTACCTATTGAATACTTATTCCTTCTTATCAATGGAGAGTCGTATTACTATACGAGGAAGGTTGCGGTGCAAGCATAGAATTCTAGTAATGATGATGTCTAGAATGAGATCCCAGATTCGATTTTCGATGTCGAGGGAGTTTCAAAGGTGATTGTGTATAAGCTCGAGCAAGAGGATGGGTCCATAGAATGATGGACGGAATAGCAAATGTTTAAGCAGGTGAAATGCGATGCTATAATACTTGATGTTGATATATATACGTATACGCTTTGTTCTCCTATGACAAACCTCTATAGTTCAGAGGTATATTCCAAGCCAGATATTTTATGGCAGTATTTTTTTCATATATACAATTCTCTTCAGTTCGTTCTTTTCTCTTCTTTTCATTTCATGTAAGCTGAGAAGAACAACCCTTCCAGAAGGGGAGGTATTGCCGAATGATAATCTATGTAATATCCGGGATATATCGTGTAATTATTTTGCTATTAAATAATTATTATATGTGTTCAGTATCTATTTTGTGAATTATTGGTTAAGTGTTAAATGTGTTGGATGTTTAAAATATTATTAGTTGAGTATTTTAATTTTTATATGTCCAAAATAAAATACAGATAATTGTCATATCTTCCTAATTATTTTTATGTTGATTTATGAATTTATAAGAATCATATGGATTTTATAAAATCTTTTTCCGGGTATTTAAAATCTATTTTATAAAAACGGGAACCAACCACCGTTATCCGTTTTTTACGTTTTTAGAACCTGAAACTCTTCCGAGAACTCCTTCCTAACCTAATTGCAATATTCCGAGCATTTTCCGTGTTTCGACTTTTTCAATCCGGCGTACGGTTTGTCCTGCGCGGGTCCCGGCGCAATATTTTCGATACATTGTTCGTTTCGGTAAATCAATAAAACTAGTATTTTCGATAAACGGGAGCTTTTTATTAAACTATCATAATTATCACCTCGTAATACGTGTAACCAGGCGCTGAGACCAAGACCGTAGTACAAATTGTACTGATTTGGATAATTATCTCGAAAACCGGTACCGTTGGATCAGCTTTTATAAATAAACGTACCGTTTTATATCCGGAATGATCCAACGGGATACTAATTTTCCGTAATTATAAATAGCCTCTACCATATTTTATTTTATACCGGAAATCATTTACAAACAGTATTTACAGAGTTTTTACAGAGAAAATACTATAATTATATTATGTTCTTCATAATCAAACACAAATTCGGAGGACGTTATCGATATCCGATTTTGGCGTACATATACTCAAAACGAAGCTACTGAAATCTAGAATCCAAATCTTCCATCAATTTCAACCCAGAAACATCAGGTGATTTTCTATTTAATTATTTATATTCGAATTTCTTGGTATTTAAACTATGAATTTTTGTACGGATGGTTGTTTGAATGATTTGATGATTGTATGTTGTAGAGCTTGTTTTCCTGATCATTTTGGTATATTATACTTCGAATTTGGAGTTCAATAACATGTTCGAATTAGGGTTTGATTCTCGAATTGTATAATTAGGGTTTATATTCGTTTGAATGTTCTTGATTAAAATTGGGGGTTTCTTATTTAGGGATTATCAGAAGTTCTAAAGGGGTGGGTTTTGTTCCCCTTAAAATTTGCAATCTAATCGTATATAGCATGTTATCAGACGATTTCTAGATTGAATGGAGTTGTTGTTTGAAGTTCTCGCCGGAGTTCTTCGTGTTTTGGCCGAAAAATTGATTAAATGATTGTTGTGGATAGATTGTTGAATGGTTAGGCTTCTGGAAATGCTTAGACTGATTTTGCATTGAAATATAGATCAAACGAGGTTGTTTTCGACCCCGATTGAGGTCACCGGAATCCGGAAAGGGTCACCGGATTCTGGGTTCGTCCGGCGGTTCATCCCGACCCGGCGACCCGGTTCCTGACCCGTTTCTTTTTATTAAAAACCCGGTTTTGATCCAGAATATCCCTAAATCAAAGTTGTTTTTGGCGTTTTTGCAAGTTAGTACCTGAAGTTTCCAGAATTTTACAAATTCTGGATTCCTGTTTTAAATTCTTTTAAAATTTAGATTTCTTTTTATAAATTATTTTCAAAATTGTTTTTAATTTCAGAAAAATCTGAAAATGATTATTTTAATTTCAAAAATCATTATTTTAATTCCAAAAATTATTTTTAATTCAAAAATAAATCTGAATTAATTATTTAATTAATTTCAGTTAATTTTTAATTGATTAATTAGTCAATTAATTCGAAAATTAATTGATTAATTGATTTAATTAATTATTAATTAATTTTAGTTAATTATTTAATTAGATTTAATTATTTAAAAATGATTTAAAAATTCCGAAAAATAGTTTCGAGCTTTAAAATATTATTGTAAATTATTTCTAAGGCTCGAAAATTATTATAAAATTGTTTTGAAGCCAGATGTGGCCAATCGAACCCTGTTTATTACTCTGAAATTGATCCAACGACCCGTTTTAATTCCGAAAAATGTTTTAAAAATCATTTTTATTACCTGAAAGCCTGTTTATGACCTGAGACTTCTTTATAAGTGATATATCATTGATTATATGACGTGATATGTGTTATATGTGACTTGTTGGTTGACTGTCGATCTATATATTCGGTGATTACTTGTTTATAGCATAACTTTCAATCCGTTAATCGGATTTGGGTGAAACGAAGGGTAGATAGAAGTATATGTCGAATAGAATCGTATGAGTTAAATATTGATAGATATTTATAATGCCTAGCAGAATAAGCAAGGCGTAAGAAAAGGAAGCAGGTGATCAGAAAATAGAATTGTCATGTAGAAAATACAGCAAGTAATCAAAGAATAGAAGCGAGGCATAAGAAAAGCAGACGAGTGATTGTTGAATGGAGTCAGTAGATAAGTACAAGTGAAGTTGAAATCGATTATGATAAGGCAAGTACTTCTAAACCTTTCTCGAGATATATTGCAAATATTTCTAAATTCTCTTATGACATATTGTTAATACTCAAAATAGCTCTGTTTTATATTGGAAATACTTTGAATCCTTCAGCCTTGAACCTGAGCCACATCATTTGATCTTGAGCTGTAAACCTTATTCTTTGTGAACCGTTTCTGGTTGATTTTCCAAATATTAAACCACGCATATACGATACTATTCCACAAATATATAACCATCACATACCAAACACTGGAACAAAATTGTTTTAAACATGCAGAAACTTTTATACTTAACCATACCTTGTGACATCAAAGTATTAAAACCCTGTAAAAACATTATTCATCTAATACCCGATTGTCCTGCAGGCTGGAGGCCACTTCTTTCATGTACTTTGACATACCCTTTCAGTAACCATGAATTTTTACCATGCTTTTATACAAAAGTTTTATTGTTATTGATTATGATCAGGTTTTATTGAATTCTGTTGTTTATCATATTGAACTGCTTTAGAATTGGATAGTTTTCTTTGAGTAGACCAGATTCGTGATCAGACCATATCAATGGTCAAGTTAGGCCTATGTGTGCCTTGGATCCAGTAGTTAGAGCAATGTTGTGTGCTTTGCTCGGGGTTAGTGCGTGACTGATCAGCAGCCTAACCTTGGTTTTAAAAACTTAAAATAAATATCCAATTCTATTGGTTGTTTAACAAGAAACTTGATTCCTTTGAATCATCTTGTTTATTATTGTTTAACCTCAGTGAATAATGATATGACTTGCTGAGCTAGTTAGCTCACTCTTGCAAATCTTTTTATGTATGCTACAGTTACAAAGGATACAGTTGATAGCGAGGTTTCACAGTTCAATGTTCGAGCTAGGATTCCAGATTATGGTTGATCGAGCTAGCAGAAGCTTATTGCAGTAGTGAGATAGTAAGGTTGTAAGAATAATTTCATATCAGTTGTAAATTAAATTAGTTGGGATTTAGTACGATGTAATAAAAGTTAAGGTTGTGGCTTGTTTTCATACTTTAACCTTTTGCGATCCGTGGTTATGTAAAGTAGGGTCATTGCAAATAATAATTTATATACAGGTTTATATATTGAGTATGTGTTGTGGACCCCAAACTTCTGACCCGGGTTTGGAGGGCGCCACAGGTTGGTATCAGAGCTACAGGTTATAAGTCACTGAAACAAGCCTAGATTGTCAGGATTGGGTAGAGGGTTAGGATTAGGAATAGGAAATAGAAAGATAGGTTATCGTGAGTTTGAGTGCGAATGTATAGTAGGTCTCCGGCACGGGTCGTGTTGCGATTCGGGTTTCTCAACTAGCGACGTGATATCCAGGCAACGATAATGGCAGATCCTGATTTCTCTGCATCAACTGATCGTATGGAGCCTTCCGTTTAAGGATCATCATCTTCTCCCAGATTCGATTTGCGCCTTGTTCTTCCATCAGTATTAGCGGTATTACTTTCTGTTATGACAGTTGCGCCTCTCCAAGTTATTCAGCGCTATTCTATCATTTCTCGATACGAGACTACCTATTCAAGAACCTTCATTTGCTTATTCTTGTTCTTTTGAACATTCAACCATGAATATATCTTTTCTATTTACTATATACTATATTCTATATCCTTAGTTTAAAAACCTTTCCAATGAAATAACAGCATTTGCGAGAAGGGACACGATAGCTGCAGTAAATGGTGAGTATTGAGATACAAATCAAGGTGAGAAAGGAGTTTAGAAAAAAGATTCAAGTGTTCTGGAGGATGGCTGTTATCAGATTACAAGAAGCTATTGGTAATTAGGCCACTCATGACTAGTTTGTGGAATGGAGTAGATAAGTGTTAAAGAGAGAGAGTTAGAGGAGATTAGGGATCTGAAGATTTCTCGAAATTAGGAAATGGTGTTGTAATGATATGATATATATATTCTAACAAGATGATGCGACATTAGCTGACTTGTTGACTATTGGATAGTCTGTTCTACTTAATGATTACAAAGGGGTTAACGGGGATACTACCAGTATGGGAGCCTTAATGTGAAGTTACGAATAAGATAACGTGCAACGATAGCGGAAGTTTTCATTTAATTATGGAGAATAATAGACCCCAATGAAGGAAAGGAGATAAATGGAAGTGAACGGACCCTTGAGTGATTGTTTCTTTAACTTGGTATCTGGTCATAAGAAGAACAACAACCAACTCATACAGTAAGGACAACCGGAGGTGTGATTTTCAAAATTTTCAAAATTTTTAACAAGTTTTCGAAAAAGATTTTCCTCACAAAATTTCCAAAGGCCTTTTTGAATAAAATAAGTTTTAAACCTTGGTTGTCAAGTTACTACTTGAGTTTCTTGTTTGTTAAAAGGATCCGGATTATCTGGAAGGATGTTGTTTCAGATTCAGTATTGTTAATTCGAAGAATTCATTAATTAAACGGAAGCCTGAGTATGATCGAAGAAGATTGAGAAAGTTTTCAGGCTTTTCTAAAGGAAGAATATTATTAATAAAATGATCGCTATGTTGAATGATTCATGGTTATTCCAAATTAAAAAGTGGAAACTCAAAGTTATCTGATAAGAACGCCATTATGATTGAATTGTTAAAGTATTATACGTGTAGGTGCGACGTTACAGACGCAAGACTTAACAAGTAAGAATCTACCATCATGCTTAGTTGCGAAGGCAATCTTAGCATACTTCTGAAGTTGTTATGTGACACAATTGGGAAATGATCAAGCAAGCTCGAAAAATGAATACAAGTGCAATGTGGATAGTGACCAATGGTATCATTCTCGTCCTCAACATTTCAGCATATATTCCTTTTAAGTTCCTAAAAGTGTATGAACTCCTTTTCTTAACAAATTCTTTCTGGTGATATCAAAACGGAGGATTTTGCATTCCTTTCAAATTTAATTGTTCCCCTCGGATTTTGCTTTCTGATTGGGACAAACAGTGTTATGATGAGACGCTTTGTCGGAATGACGAAGAGTCGGGTGGGACGCCACCTAATCATGTGCTGTATGCCATACGGTATGAAAGACTGGCCATCTTAAGTACCAATGTGGTTGTCTCATTCCTATTCTAATCATTATTTCTTCTTTCTTTTCAACTCTAAGTTTATTAAAATTTTGAATTCTTCTAGTTGTTTCGTTGTATCATTGTTCTTGCGAGAGCTTTTCAAATAAAAGTCAATATATTATACACCCAGCGGGCAAAGTCTCATCTATCTTTCATGCATGGAAAGGAAATAAGGGCATATAGTGAGAATTACGAATCACTGGCCCTAGCCAGGAATACATTACGAGTCAAGGGAATCTACTTTAATAAGGAATACATCTCCGAGAACGAGAATTTGTGATTTTCCTGAGAAATATGTTATTTAAAAAATGGATATGATAATGCGGAAGATTATCGCAGATACCTTATGTGTTAAAGTATTGAAAGATGTGGGAGCAATATGATCATATATTTCTCAAGGTTTTATTGATAAGATGAATTATCCTGTCGAATCAATAATTTGATGACTAAAGGACTAGCAAGTAAAGAACGTGCAGTTATTGAATAAGTAAGTACCAATGGCGGAATCGATATTTCTGGCAATAAGCTGCGAAGAATTGATATCATTTGAGATAGGAGGATTTGACATTATTTTCAAGAGTGGATTAACTATTCAAGTGTGATGCCCAGGTAGACCGTCGTGATGGAAGATAGTTCTGAAGACGCCAAATGAAAACATGAAGAAGTTTAAAGGACAAAGGAAAGTAAAGAATTTGTTAAGAACGATTTAAGGTTACAGTGACCAAAATATAAGTGCTATGACGATTATAACTAAGAGTCCGGGGAAAACCGAACTTGAAGATTTTACAGTCCCAAGATATATTTCCAGATGAGTTACCAATATTTCCTTTAGATAAAGAAAATGTGTTTATGATTGATTTAGCACTTGAAATGAAGCCAGTGTTCAAAGCCCCGTACAGAATGGCACCAGATAAAATGAAGAAGTTACCAGAGCAAATACATGAGATGATTAGAAGAAAAAGCAACTAGACCTAGCGTACCCCCTAAAATGCACCGGCACGATGTGTTAATAAAAAGGATGGAAGGGTGAGATTATGTGGTAGCGAAAGCTCAACAAATTTACTCTCAAGAGCAGATATCTGTTACCTCGAACCAATGATTTATGTAATTAAATGAGCGAAGTAAGGTATTTCTATAAGATTGATTTAAGACTGGGTATATTACCAAGTGAAAATTTAACTTATGGACATATCAAAGATAATTTTCAGAACTCAGTACTGTTGTTACAAAATTCTAGAAATGTTAGTTGGATGAACTGATATACCAGTGATATTTAAATTTGGCAAGTAGAATTTTGAAGGAGGAATCTGGATAAGACGTACTTGTGTTACTTAAGAAGAACCATGCAACCTATACAATGATAGTTGAGGAGTCAAAGAAGGAAGAAGCGGTATAAAAAGTTTACCAGGTGAAAACTTTAATGGCAGGAAGTATAATTCTTAGTATAGACAGTCAGTAAGGAGGAGATAGAAAGAGGATTCAGCAGAAGAGTTTAAAGATAGTATGAATGAAGAAAAACCAGAGGTACCAACAAAAGTAAGAAGTTTTATCGTGGACCAGATATTATCAGAGATTGTGTAAGATTCTTGAAAGTTGCAATATTTTGGATGAGGTTAACCAGGAAAAGCAAGAAAGATAAATGAAATGGAGAAGGATGAAGAAAATTTTGTGGAGTTAAATGAAAGAATGATTACAACACCTATTTTATCACTTTAAAAGAATCAGGGAGATTTGATAGTTTATAGTGATACTTCTCGTAAGGGAATAGGATGTGTGTTGATGCAAAGTAATAGCGTTATTGCATATGCATCCAGACAACCGAAACCTTATGAGCGGAAGTACCCTACTCACAACTGGGAATTAAAAGCAACCATAATATTTGTTTTGAAAGATTGGGAAATATTATAAGTATAGAGAAAGATGAAGATATATACGGACCATAAGAGTTTGAAGTATGTACTCCCGAGGAAAAGCAAATGTAGTGGCAAGAGATGGGTAAGAAGGAGGGAGAATGAACATAGAGACTATACCAGCGGAATTATCTATGGAATTCTAGCAGTTGGAATTGGAGATCAGAGTTCATGATCTAAAAAGGAGTAAGAATGTATAAGTATAACTTTTCAATCAGAATTGTTAGAAAAGATAAAGAAATGTCAGGAAGAGATAATGGATCAGGATATAAATCATTTAGTAGGTGAAAAATTGTGCACGCGAAAAGGATGATCAAGGTATTCTTAGGCTTTCTTCTAGAATTTGGATTCCACCAGTGACGGAATTGAAGGATGAAATTTTACAGGCAGTTCATAATTCGAGGTATTCAATCCATTCAGGGAGTACCAAAATGTATAGAGATTTAAAGGAAATTATAGGTGGTTAGATATGAAGCAGGAAATTGTGGAATGAATTAGCAGATGTTATATATGTCAACAGAGTTAAAGTAGAGCATCAGAGATCAAGTGGATTGCTACAGTCATTAGAGATTCCAGAGTGGAAGTGGGAGCATATCACCATGAATTTCATAGTTGGGGTTACCAATCACAAAAGTTAATCATGATACCATTTGAATTATAATGGATAGATTTGCCAAGTCAGCTCATTTTCTGTCTATAAATAGGAGATTTTCACCGAACAAATCAGTACTCAAAGGAAATCGTAGTTCGTCATGGAGTTCCTGTGTCCATCGTATCCGGTCAAGATCCAAGATTTAATTCAAGATTATGGGAGAGTTTTCAAGAATGTTTGGGAACGAGACTGAATATGAGTACGGCTTACCAACCGGCCGTACCAACCGTAGACGGACGGACAGAGTAAAAGAACGATCCACATAATCAAGGACATGTTGCACGTGTGTACTATTGATGTTAGAAGAAGTTGGGACGAGCATTTACCTCTGGTAGAATTTGCTTACAGCAACAATTATCACGCCAGTGTTAGGATGCCACTCCATGAAGCCCTTTAGGGACGCAAATACGAATCTCCAGTGTATTGGGATGAAGTAAGAGAACACAAAGTACTTGGACCTAAATTAGTGTAGCAGACAAAGGAAGCTATTAAAGTTATCTAGAAAAGATTGATAGCAGCACAAGATAGTCAAAGGAAATATGCAGATTAATCAAGGAAAGATATGGAATTCGAAGAAGGGAATTTGATATTACTAAAAGTATCACTGTGGAAGGGATTAACGAGGTTTGGAAAGAAAGGAAAACCGAGCCCAAGATATGACAGACCTTTTGACATTTTAAAGCACGTTGGTAAAGTAGTTTACGAGTTGTCTTTACCTCCACACATGGAGCAAATTCACAATGTTTTTCACATACTTGATGCTTAAGAGGTATAATCCAGACTCCAAGCATGTAATAGAGTAGGAGCCAATAAAGCTCCAGGAAGATTTGTCATATGTAAAAAGTCCAATAGAGATTCTAGAGGAAAGAGAGAAAGTATTGAGGAATAAAGTAATGATGTTAGTAAGAATATTGTGGAAAACCCAAAGGTTGAAGAGTCAACCTGGGAGTTAAAAAAAAAATATGAAAGAAAGGTACCCTCATTTATTTTCTTAGGAGATTCTGAGGACAGAATCCTTTTAAGGGGGGAAGGATGTAATATCCGGGATATATCGTGTAATTATTTTTGCTATTAAATAATTATTATATGTGTTCAGTATCTATTCTGTGAATTATTGGTTAAATGTTAAATGTGTTGGATGTTTAAAAATATTATTAGTTGATTATTTTAATTTTTATATGTCCAAAATAAAATACAGATAATTGTCATATCTTCCTAATTATTTTTATGTTGATTTATGAATTTATAAGAATCATATAGATTTTATAAAATCTTTTTTCGGGTATTTAAAATCTATTTTATAAAAACGGGAACCAACCACCGTTATCCGTTTTTACGTTTTTAGAACCTGAAACTCTTCCGAGAACTCCTTCCTAACCTAATTGCAATATTCCGAGCATTTTCCGTGTTTCGACTTTTTCAATCCGGCGTACGGTTTGTCCTGCGCGGGTCCCGGCGCAATATTTTCGATACATTATTCGTTTCGGTAAATCAATAAAACTCGTATTTTCGATAAACGGGAGCTTTTTATTAAACTATCATAATTATCACCTCGTAATACGTGTAACCAGGTGCTGAGACCAAGACCGTAGTACAAATTGTACTGATTTGGATAATTATCTCGAAAACCGGTACCGTTTGGATCAGCTTTTATAAATAAACGTACCGTTTTATATCCGGAATGATCCAACGGGATACTAATTTTCCGTAATTATAAATAGCCTCTACCGTATTTTATTTTATACCGGAAATCATTTACAAACAGTATTTACAGAGTTTTTACAGAGAAAATACTATAATTATATTATGTTCTTCATAATCAAACACAAATTCGGAGGCGTTATCGATATCCGATTTTGGCGTACATATACTCAAAACGAAGCTACTGAAATCTAGAATCCAAATCTTCCATCAATTTCAACCCAGAAACATCAGGTGATTTTCTATTTAATTATTTATATTCGAATTTCTTGGTATTTAAACTATGAATTTTTGTACGGATGGTTGTTTGAATGATTTGATGATTGTATGTTGTAGAGCTTGTTTTCCTGATCATTTTGGTATATTATACTTCGAATTTGGAGTTCAATAACATGTTCAAATTAGGGTTTGATTCTCGAATTGTATAATTAGGGTTTATATTCGTTTAAAATTGGGGGTTTCTTATTTAGGGATTATCAGAAGTTCTAAAGGGGTGGGTTTTGTTCCCCTTAAAATTTGCAATCTAATCGTATATAGCATGTTATCAGACGATTTCTAGATTGAACGGAGTTGTTGTTTGAAGTTCTCGCCGGAGTTCTTCGTGTTTTGGCCGAAAAATTGATTAAATGATTGTTGTGGACAGATTGTTGAATGGTTAGGCTTCTGGAAATGCTTAGACTGATTTTGCATTGAAAAATAGATCAAACGAGGTTGTTTTCGACCCCGATTGAGGTCACCGGAATCCGGAAAGGGTCACCGGATTCTGGGTTCGTCCGGCGGTTCTTCCCGACCCGGCGACCCGGTTCCTGACCCGTTTCTTTTTATTAAAAACCCGGTTTTGATCCAGAATATCCCTAAATCAAAGTTGTTTTTGGCGTTTTTGCAAGTTAGTACCTGAAGTTTCCAGAATTTTACAAATTCTGGATTCCTGTTTTAAATTCTTTTAAAATTTAGATTTCTTTTTATAAATTATTTTCAAAATTGTTTTTAATTTCAGAAAAATCCGAAAATGATTATTTTAATTTCAAAAATCATTATTTTAATTCCAAAAATTATTTTTAATTCAAAAATAAATCTGAATTAATTATTTAATTAATTTCAGTTAATTTTTAATTGATTATTTAGTCAATTAATTCAAAAATTAATTGATTAATTGATTTAATTAATTATTAATTGATTTTAATTAATTATTTAATTAGATTTAATTATTTAAAAATGATTTAAAAATTCCGAAAAATAGTTTCGAGCTTTAAAATATTATTGTAAATTATTTCTAAGGCTCGAAAATTATTATAAAATTGTTTCAAAGCCAGATGTGGTCAATCGAACCCTGTTTATTACTCTGAAATTGATCCAACGACCCGTTTTAATTCCGAAAAATGTTTTAAAAATCATTTTTATTAACCTGAAAGCCTGTTTATGACCTGAGACTTCTTTATAAGTGATATATCATTGATTATATGACGTGCTATGTGTTATATGTGACTTGTTGGTTGACTGTCGATCTATATATTCGGTGATTACTTGTTTATAGCATAACTTTCAATCCGTTAATCGGATTTGGGTGAAACGAAGGGTAGATAGAAGTATATGTCGAATAGAATCGTATGAGTTAAATATTGATAGATATTTATAATGCCTAGCAGAATAAGCAAGGCGTAAGAAAAGGAAGCAGGTGATCAGAAAATAGAATTATCATGTAGAAAATACAGCAAGTAATCAGAGAATAGAAGCGAGACATAAGAAAAGCAGACGAGTGATTGTTGAATGGAGTCAGTAGATAAGTACAAGTGAAGTTGAAATCGATTATGATAAGGCAAGTACTTCTAAACCTTTCTCGAGATATATTGCAAATATTTCTAAATTCTCTTGTGACATATTGTTAATACTCAAAATAGCTCTGTTTTATATTGGAAATACTTTGAATCCTTCAGCCTTGAACCTGAGCCACATCATTTGATCTTGAGCTGTAAACCTTATTCTGTGTGAACCGTTTATGGTTGATTTACCAAATATTAAACCACGCATATACGATACTACTCTACAAATATATAACCATCACATACCAAACACTGGAACAAAATTGTTTTAAACATGCAGAAACTTTTATACTTAACCATACCTTGTGACATCAAAGTATTAAAACCCTGTAAAAACATTATTCATCTAATACCCGATTGTCCTGCAGGCTGGAGGCCACTTCTTTCATGTACTTTGACATACCCTTTCAGTAACCATGAATTTTTACCATGCTTTTATGCAAAAGTTTTATTGTTATTGATTATGATCAGGTTTTATTGAATTCTGTTGTTTATCATATTGAACTGCTTTAGAATTGGATAGTTTTCTTTGAGTAGACCAGATTCGTGGTCAGACCATATCAATGGTCAAGTTAGGCCAATGTGTGCCTTGGATCCAGTAGTTAGAGCAATGCTGTGTGCTTTGCTCGGGGTTAGTGCGTGACTGATCAGCAGCCTAACCTTGGTTTTAAAAACTTAAAATAAATATCCAATTCTGTTGGTTGTTTAACAAGAAACTTGATTCCTTTAAATCATCTTGTTTATTATTGTTTAACCTCAGTGAATAATGATATGACTTGCTGAGCTAGTTAGCTCACTCTTGCAAATCTTTTTATGTATGCTACAGTTACAAAGGATACAGTTGATAGCGAGGTTTCACAGTTCAATGTTCGAGCTAGGATTCCAGATTATGGTTGATCGAGCTAGCAGGAGCTTATTGCAGTAGTGAGATAGTAAGGTTGTAAGAATAATTTCATATCAGTTGTAAATTAAATTAGTTGGGATTTAGTACGATGTAATAAAAGTTAAGGTTGTGGCTTATTTTCATACTTTAACCTGTTGCGATCCGTGGTTATGTAAAGTAGGGTCATTGCAAATAATAATTTATATACAGGTTTATATATTGAGTATGTGTTGTGGACCCCAAACTTCTGACCCGAGTTTGGAGGGCGCCACAGATGGAGTGGAGCCTTAGTTCTTTCCATTTACCTTTCATGTTGTTGTACTATCAGACTCCGTAGAATTCCCATTTATTTCCGTTATTTCCTTTAAATAAGCCTGTTGATCCTAGAATCAGACTTTGTTCTAATCCTATGTATTGTGACCTTTAAATTTCAATAATCATGCTCTATTGTTCCAATTGCTCTCAACCGGTATTATACGCTTTTATATGTATCATCATATCTGCTTAATTTGAAACCTGACCTCACATGTAAATAAGAATGCCATGCGATACCCTCGAATTGTTTTATTATTCATATCTGTTTTGACATAACTCTTATTTCAGGATCATGCCTCCCAAAAAGAAGAACCCAACAACCACATCCACCACAGACCCAAATGTTCTTCGACTACTGGAAACTTTGCAATAGCAAACCAATGCTATAGCCCAACAACAACTAACTCTTCAACACCGAATTGAAAACCAAGATAACCGTGAACCACACCAACCACCTGAACCACCAGTACCACCTAGACAAATTGTCACTTTCAAGGCTTTTCAGAATATGAATCCACCTGCATTTCATGATACCACTGATCCTGTAATAGCTAACACATGGATCAAGGAGATGGAAAGGGCTTTTGAGTTGGTACAGTTAGGAGACGATCAGAAGACGCCGTATGCTACTTACTTCTTGAAGGGCGAAGTCATCTATTGGTGGGAATTAGTAAAAGCTATGGAAGTCACTCAGCAGGTTTCTTGGGAGAGATTTAAGAAGTTATTTTTGGAGAAGTATTACCGTAAGTACATGCAGAATCAGATGGAGCTTAAATTTTTGGAGCTGAAGCAAGGGAACATGACTGTATTGGAGTATGAGAAGAAGTTCACTGAGTTGTCAAGGTTTGTGATAAAGTATACCAGCACCGAGGGGGAAAAAGTAAAGAAATTTCAGCAAGGATTGGAGCCTTGGATCAGAGATAGAGTGGCTATGTTTGAGCTTGATACTTATGCGGGAGTAGTTCAGAAAGCTGCTCTGATTGAGAATAATGGGATGCAGTCAAGGAAGGAGAGGGATAACAAGAAGAGGAAGGTTCCATTTTAAGGAGAAAAGTCTGAAGCGGGAAGTTCACAAGATCGGAATGTAAAGAGGATCGGATTCCAGAAGGGCGGAAATTTTCAAAAGAAGGGAAATTTGGGTAAAAGGCAAGAATTAAAGGGGAGCAGCCAGGCAAGCCAAGGATAAGTTGGAGAAAACAGATTCCAGAGACCCGAATGCAAGCACTGTGGAAGAAGGCACCCCGGAGTGTGTAATAAGTTGAGCATGACATGCTATAGGTGCAATCAGAAGGGACATTTGGTGAATGAGTGCAAGATGCCGAAGCCAGGAGTTACGTGCTACAAGTGTGGGAAAACTAGACACATAGCAAGGGAGTGCAAGGCAACCGGACCAGTCAAAGCTCTGATGAATATGGCAAGTACCAGTGCGAGCGTGCCAGTTAAGGTATTGGCATTACCTCCACCACTTACACCAACCCCGCAAGCAACAGCAAGGACATTTGATCTGAAGATGAAGGATGTTGTTCAGAATTCAGAGGTGATAGCAGGTACACTTTTACTCAATAATGTCAAAGCTAAAGTATTGATTGATTCGGGAGCAACAAGATCTTTCATATCAGAATCTTTTGTTGATAAGCTTCAATGTGATAAAATGATTATGAGCGAGGTAGTAAATGTGGTAATTGCGAACCAAGACAAGATTCCTGTGAATCAATTCTGTCCAAAGTGTGAGATGGATATTTCGGGGTATAAGTTTTCAGCCGACTTGATACTCTTCAAGTTGGGGGAGTTTGATATAATTTTAGGAATGGATTGGTTAGGAGAGAATAACGCTCAGATTAATTGTAAGACCAAGAAAGTGTATTTAAAGATGAAGAGTGGAGAGAAGGTAGTATTTAAGGGGCAGAGGCAAGAGCAACTATTTCTTATAATTGTTCAGGCTAAGAAGCTACTTAGAAAAGGTTGTGAGTCATTCCTAGCTTATGTAGTGGATTCAGAAAAAGGGAGTCCCAGCATAGAAGATATACCTGTAGTTAACGAGTTCCCAGATGTGTTTCCCGACGAACTACCAGGCTTACCACCAGATCGACAAATTGAGTTCGAGATCAACCTTGCTCCAGGCACGGAACCAGTTTCAAAGGCCCCATATAGCATGGCACCAGCAGAAATGAAAGAGTTGGCTAGCCAGCTACAAGAATTGTTGGATAAGGGAGTGATACGACCAAGTACGTCGCCATGGGGAGCACCTGTTCTGTTTGTAAAGAAGAAAGATGGGAGTATGCGATTATGCATAGATTAGTGGGAGTTGAATAAGGTAACGATCAAGAACCGCTACCCGCTACCAAGAATAGATGACCTTTTTGATCAGCTGAAAGGAGCAAAGTGCTTTTCAAAGATTGACTTGAGATCGGGATACCATCAATTAATGATCAAAGAAGAAGATATTCCCAATACAGCATTTAGGACTAGATATGGGCATTATGAATTCCTAGTAATGTCGTTTGGATTAACCAATGCCCCGGCCGTATTTATGGATTTGATGAATCGAGTATTTAAGAAGTATTTGGACAAGTTTGTCGTGGTATTCATTGATGACATCCTTATTTATTCTAAGTTGGAAGAAGAACATAAACAGCACCTCTGGATATTATTGGAAATACTTCGTCAAGAGAAGTTGTATGCCAAGTTTACCAAATGTGAGTTTTGGTTAAAGGAAGTTCAATTTTTGGGGCATGTCATTGGAAATGAAGGAGTTAAAGTGGATCCGGCAAAGATTGAGGCAGTTATGAGTTGGGAGAGGCCAAAGACTCCTACAAAAGTACGAAGTTTTTTAAGGTTGGCAGGATACTATAGAAGGTTCGTCAAGGATTTTTCGAAAATCGCCATGCCATTGACCAAGTTAACCAGAAAGAATCAAAAGTTTGAATGGAGTGCAGAATGTGAGGATAGCTTTCAAGAGTTGAAACAGAGATTGGTAACAGCTCCAGTGTTAGTACTTCCAGATGATCAAGGAAATTTTGTAATATTCAGCGATGCTACACATAAGGGTTTTGGCTATATGTTAATGCAACACAGTAAGGTGATCGCATATGCGTCAAGACAGTTGAAACCGCATGAGTTGAAGTACCCGACGCATGACTTGGAACTAGCCGCCATAGTGTTCGCACTTAAGATTTGGAGACATTACCTCTACGGAGAGAAGTATGAAATCTACATGGATCACAAGAGTTTAAAGTACATTTTCACTCAGAAGGAGCTCAATATGAGGTAGAAGAGATGGCTGGAATTGATCAAGGACTATGACTGTTCGATAAATTACCATCCTGGAAAGGCGAATGTTGTGGCTGATGCTCTAAGTAGGAAGGAGAGACTGAATATGATGACAACCTCAAAGAAATTATCTAAAGAAATCAAGAGATTTGAACTGGAACTTTGTGATTGTGGAAAAGTTGAAGAAGTTTGTCGTGTAATGACTTTTCAGCCAACACTAGTGGAAAAGATAAAGAAATGTCAAGAAGAAGTAATGGAGAAAGAGAAGAATCAGTTATCTGGAGAGGAGATTAATACTCAAAGGGATGATACTAAGGTTTTTTTCTAGAATATGGATTCCTCATGTACCTGAATTAAAGAATGAGATCCTACACGAAGCCCACAATTCGAAATTTTCAATCCACCCGGGAAGTACCAAGATGTATCGAGACTTAAAGAAGAACTTTTGGTGGCCAAATATGAAGCGAGACGTGGCAGAATGGGTTGCAAAGTGTTATACTTGTTAGAAAGTGAAGGCAGAACATCAACGACCAAGCGGATTAATTCAGCCCCTCAAGATTCCAGAATGGAAATGGGAAAATATCGCTATGGACTTTATAGTAGGACTACCGCGAACGAAATCCGGGCATGACGCTATATGGGTTATAGTTGACCGTCTTACAAAGTCAGCGCATTTCCTTCCAATTAACGAGAAGTCGTCATTAGACAAATTGGTTCATCTGTATGTGCGCGAAATCGTACTAAGGCATGGAGTGCCTGTGTCAATAGTTTCAGACAGAGATCCCCGATTTAACTCGAGATTTCGGAAGCAATTTCAGGAATGTCTTGGCACGAAGTTGAATATGAGCACGGCGTACCACCCGCAGACTGATGGACAAAGCGAAAGGACAATTCAAACAATCGAAGACATGTTGCGCATTTGTGGAATCGATTTTGCAGGAAGTTGGGATGACCACTTGTCGTTGATTGAATTCTCTTACAACAATAGCTATCATTCCAGTATCGGCATGCCACCATACGAAGCTTTGTACGGGCGAAAATGTAGATCACCAACAAGTTGGGATGAAGTAGGAGAAGGAAGGATTCTTGACTCGGAATTGGTACAACAATTGCATGACTCAGTCAAGTTAATTCAGAAAAGGCTACTTGCTGCTCAAGATAGACAGAGGAAGTATGCGGATCCGACACGTAAGGATGTTCAATTCCAAATTGGAGAAGTTGTTTTGTTGAAGGTGTCACCTAGAAAAGGGTTGTCTAGATTTGGCAAGAAAGGGAAGTTAGCACCTAGATACATAGGTCCTTTTGAAATTTTGAGTCAAGTAGGGAAGGTGGCCTACGAGTTGGCCTTACCACCTCAGTATCAGCACGTGCATAATGTGTTCCATGTGTCATTGCTTAAGAAGTACAATCTTGATGCTAGCCATGTAATAGAATATGAACCAGTAGAAATTCAGGCAGACCTGTCATTTGTGAAGCAACCGGTCAAAATACTCGACTAGCAAGAGAAGAGTCTTAGAAATAAGTCAGTAAAGTTAGTAAAAGTACTTTGGAGGAACCCTAAGGTCGAAGAATCGACTTGGGAGTTAGAGTCTGATATGCGTTCCCGGTATCCTCATCTGTTCTCTTAGATTCTGGGGACAGAATCCCTTAAGGGGGAGAGGATGTTACAACCGGCATTTTCGTATAATATTAATTGTAAATTTGGTGTAATTATAAAGCCGAATTCCAATATATGCAACTATTGTATGCTTGTGTGAATGAGAATTCTGCGTCTTAAATTTTCGTTATGTGGTATATGAATTTTCAAAGCAAAAGTTTATTTATTTCTTTCATTTTTTTTTATTTATAAGGAATATTTTTAAACCTTGAATAAATATCTTTTTAAAAGTTATTTGTTCACAAAATTCAAAAGAAGTTTTATAAAATTTCTAAAAATCCAAGTTATTTTATGGTATAAATTTTATAATTTTTGAACTTGTATTTTATTTTATAAAAATAAATCTTTATAAATTTTAGTTGTCATATTTAGCAAATTACAAGGAAGCCCTTGCATGCACACCACCCTTTCATTCTTTTCAAGGGCAAAGAGAACAATTCCAAACCCACTAACTCATGAACTAGTAGCCAAATTACCTCATTGACCTTGCATGCAAGTTAGCTTAATTCTAGCTAGAAGGATACCCTTGTCATTTCTCAAACCCACTCACAATATAGTCAAATCAAGACATAAAAACAACTCAAAGAAGTGATCACCACTTCACTTCACCCCACCACTTCACTCTCATCTCCTTTCTCCCCCTCCCTCTCGGCTTTTCCCCCTCCCCTCTCGGTAATTCCCAAAAACCGAGCCCCCATCCCCTTCTTTCTTCATTTCTCACTCAAACAATCATCCTATTATCAAGTAATCCTACTCCCTACATGTTGTTCTTGTATATCTTAAGAGTTTAGAGTAGAAAAACTTATGTGTTGACCTTGTATGGTGGTGTTTTGTTAAAACTCCAAGTGAATATCCTTGATTCTTGTGAATTCAAGGCTTTCACCATGAGTTATAGTAGCAAAGGGTTGGGAATGGCTAGACATGAGTATGCTACACTCATGAAATTGTTGTTTTTACCCTAATCCATTCGGCCATGACTTGATAGGAGCCGAATGGATGGTGTTTTGGTTGTCATGTTCCACCTTGTGTGTTTTTATGATGATAACATGAAAATCTTAGTGAAGTCTTGATAAACCCCTTTGCATGCTAAGTGATCATCTAGATATAGCTTATTCTAGGTTTGCATGTCAATTTCATGGTAAAATATATTTAGAAAACATGTTGCTTTGATTGGTAAAACTCGAAGACATGCATGCATGTAAATTTCTCTTGGAATGTTGGAAGATTTTGATCTTTTGGAAAGATTTTGTTAGTAAGCTTTAATTTCAGTAGGAATAAGGTGTTAATATTAATTAGTGCTTCTTGATGCATGGTAATAATTTGTGTATATCTTTTATAAAAATGCATAACTTGTTGTTTCAAAAACTTGATGATTTGTGAGTTATGAAATGTGGGTTCTTTTGTTTTGCCATAATTGCACCTTAGGTAAGGATGGTCTCCACCAAAATTATTTTGAGTATAAGGGAGTTAGTTCAGTAGATCACCATGTTTAAGTCTTGGTTTGGGTATTGGGTTGTTGGTGGTTGAGTTTGTCAAGTCAAAACCTTGGAGAAAGGAGAGTTATAATTTCTGCAGAAAATCAGTTTAGTACCCTGAGGTTTAGAGTGAGTTTTGACCATGTCATCGATGGGAACTTTGAGGCCCAAGCCACCAGAAGTTAGTATTGGGAGTATATAAAAGGTTTTAGGTGTTAGTTGGAGGTTTGCATGCCATTTAGTTAGGTGCACAAGTAGAATAACAAACTCTGTCCAGCAGGGGACAGTTTTGTTGTAACTTAGAAATAGGGAGATTTGACCATGTCATGGGTAGGCCCTCATTAGGCCCTGTTGGGCCTTAGAGGGAGTGTCATAGAAGTTTTTCCAACCATAATTCATAGGATATGAGTTAGAACCATGTGTCACAAGTTAATTCAAGTCAGAGCGTTTTCTGCCCAGAAAAACAGGGGAACCATGGACTTTTAGCTTAGGCCCAAGCCAGGCCCTTGAGCCACATCAAGTTTTGGAGATGCCCTTAGGTCAGGAGAGTCTTGTGTAAAAGTTTTGAAGGAAAACTTGTAGTTTAAGAGTGTCTAATGCACTCAAGAAACCATAGTTGTCATTCTGAAATTTGCACCAGTGAGCACTTTCACTTATCACATAGTTTTAGAACACTTAGGAGTGAGATTTAGGTTGACCACCATAGTTGTAAGATAGTATAAGGTCAGTAGAGCAAAAGGCACAGGTGAGGGTCAATAGGTTTTGGATAGTTTAGTAAAGGTACATTGAGTTAGGAAGCCAAAATTAGAAGACTTTGTCTAGTTTAGCGACCAAGTGACTTAAGTTGTGAGTCGAGATCATCCAAGCCTAGTGTTGCATTATGGTGTATATGGTGTTATTTGGTATTAATATATGATATGTGATTATGTGGCTATGTGTGTGCAATTATAAATTAAAGGTGAATATAAATTAAGTACATATAGGCCTAAGTGCCATCCGTGTTTAAATTCGGGTTGTAAATAGGTTAAGTTGGTGAGAATATATTATAATGAGGATTATTATTATTTATGTAGGATCTCGATATGAGGGAAAACTTGCCATAAAGGTCGAGTGAAGCTCCAGTTGCTCCTACCAGTCAGACCAGACCAGCCTTTCTCAAGGCAAGTGATTCAACTTGTCCTTCATATTTACTGCTAATAGTTCATACATTGCTGCAACTATCCTGTGTCATTTGATATATTAAATAAAGTGTATATAATGTTTATCTTTGAATTATATAGTGATGCCATGATAAAAGAAAGGGTAGTTATAACTCTTGGTTGATTCTCTTGATTAACATGCTGATGATTTCTAAGTATTGATATCTCATCCTGATACTTGAACCCCTATAGAACCTTACCTTGAACCCTGATAGTCAGATACTTATCAAAGTGATTCCTCATTGATTGATACCCCTCTTTCTTATCCTGAAGCTTGACAATTCTGATATATCCTGAGTTAAAGATCATTTCTGCATACCTTAACACCCTTAGTATTCATGAAGCTTATCTTCTTGATGATCCAGCACTTGAACCTTGATGAGAAACCTTTGCTTAAAGCCCAATTTGGCATTACCCTTTTATAATATCCAATAGCCTCACTAAATCCCCTTGTCTAATCTTTGATATATGAAAACCATTCAGTTACTTTAATAGAGTATAGTTTTGTGAATCATGGCCCTGAGATTTAGTACCATGTTTCCCGTGTTTCGAGTTGATCTATAATCCCTTGATAAAAAAAAATGTTTACTGTAAAAGAGATTTGTTATAAATCGGCATCAATTTTTGAAATAAATAAAATGTGGGTTTTCAGTCCCAAAGGGGGATAAATGTTTTCTTTGAATAGTGGATCTGGACTGAGACGCGAGTCCTTTCCACACTTATATTAGGCTTAAAAGTTGCCTAGGGATTCCCATTAATGTTTTAGAACCCAGAGAGGTTCGGGATTACTTCGCGGCTGATCACCGGCTGTAATCCGTAGTGTCATAAAATGATTTTGATTAAGATATGATTTTGAAATTGTTTTGATACAAACCGAATGATGCCATCACCCAAAGTTTTATCTCTCGTTATCACTGGTTATGTCTTCCCTTTGACATTCTTTAATATATATCTCGATTTATGTTTTGTATCGTATTGTTTAGCACTTGTTGAGCATTTGGCTCACTCCTTGCTTTACCCTGATATTACAGCTAGCACCTATGGTTAGATTCAAGCAGACTGCCCGTAAGACCTGTGATGCTGATGCTTATGTTCGAGCTCAGGTAGAATAAGTGATAGTAGTTTGTGTGAGGACTCGGTATTTAAAATCAGTTGTAATAGATGGTAGTGTTGGGCTGTTCCAAACCCTAAACTGTAAGATCTTGGTTTTGGGTATGTTTATTTAATTATTAAATTTTGTAATAGCTATATTTAATCTGCTGTTTAAGTTGGGGTGTGACAATCCCGAGTATAATATATATATATATATATATATTTATATATATATATATATATATATTGATATAGTTTTCAAAACTATTAATCGAATAAGGTTTATTCGATAACTTTATTTTATTTAATAAATATTATTTTGAATATTCATTCGAGGACTTATGACTCTGCTTACTTTATTTAATGAATATTATTTTGAATATTCATTCGAGGACTTATGACTCTGCTTACTTTATTTAATGAATATTATTTTGAATATTCATTCGAGGGTTTATGACTCCGCTCCTTTTATTAAATATTATTCTTTATTTTATTAAAGAATAATGTTTCGATAATCAAACTTATTTTCGATTATTCAAATAAAGATCGTACTTTCATATAAGTATATCTTTGGTTATTTATTATTCATTTCAAGTATGAGTCTTAAAACTTCTACTTCAATTATTTTTATAAAGATTATCCTTTATGGGAATATTATTTAATAATAATATTCAAATATTTTCTAATATATCGGGACTGATTTATTTCATTAAATCAGCGTTACTCCAAACATTCTTAAAAATGTTTTCGAGTCTTCAAAATGATTTTAAAAGTTAGAGCGGATCCAAAAACTCATTTTTATATTTAAGATCTTCCTTTCAAAGGGGATTTAAATACTCGCTCAAAACCTGAGGGATCCGACTCTGTGGTGTATTTTATATTCGCAACGAGGTTGCTGTTTTGATAAATGAATTGATTACTTACCCAACGTTCGGGAAGTAAGTCCATCTATTAAGTCGGCATAAGCAACATGGGCTCAGTGGGCGTCCATGAAAGTGTAAGTGGCTCAGTGGGAGTCCATCAAATACGTAAGTGGCTGAGTGGCAGTCCAGCATAAGGTCCTATTGCGGCCAGCGTGATGACCAGTGGGGAATTCGTCCATCTACTAGTAGAAAAGGTTACTTATTGGTATCTTTGCCTGATCAGCAAGATATCAGGTTTATGCCAAGGTTTTCTCCTTTCCAAATTCATTGGATATTGCAACTCTGTTTATAATTTTCATAACAGAGGTTTTCAAGGAGTGTATGAAATGTATATATATAGGTGTATATATATATCGGGACTTAATGAAGTATCTCGTAACTTCATATTTATAATGATATTTCAAAGATTGAATCTATCCAAGTCTTTTCTTGTAGTCTCATCTATGTGTTGAACTTTTGAAACTGATTATACCTTGAACGGTGGTAGTTCAAGTAGTATTCGGAAAAGATATAAGTATATTGGAGTATCTTGTAACTTCATCTTTTCAACTTATATCTGGTTAATGATTATCTTATGCATGACAAAGATTTTCTCAAAAATGTTGAGACAAGGTTAGATATATGAGATCACCTTGCAACGATATTTTTATACAGTTATAAACTGGAACTCTGTGTTTATTATGCATGGAAGAGGACTTCCAAGATTTTGAAAAGTATATGTACATATGTACTGAATATTTTACGACTTGGTCGTGTTAAGATATCAAACTTGGTTCATTTCTTCTTGACCAAGACTTTCATGAGTACTATGAGAATGCTCATATATTGTTAATTATTATACATATTATTTCGGTGGGCTTGTTGTTCACCCTTACTTTCTTCTTTCATCACACAACAACAGATAGACATGATGAACAGGATCAAGCTCCCAATTCTTGAGCGGTTAGGAGACGTTCCACAGTTTCCTGTAGGCATTGATGTCGTTGTAGCTGAGGTAGGAACTACCAGTAGGCTAGGCTTTCAACTTTTGTTGTACCGGACTTATGTATCTATATGAATTGTAATAATGGCAAAGAAATGTAAATTTATTCAGAAACGCTCTTGAGGTGTAATGGCTTATAATGTGGAATAAAATGACTTGTGTTATTTTTGGTATTCATCTCTGAGACTATAACTTGTGGCGTGTGTGTATATTGTGGGGTCACAGTACAGAGTAGTTGATTGTTTATTAAGATTGGGTGTTATTAAGGAAAATGGAACTCGTGACAACCCGGATCCCCGACCCCGGATTTGGGGGTGTTACAGAAATGGTATCAGAGCTAAGCGTTATAAACCTCAGAGATGATATGACGTTAAAATAATAAGTTCACTAAGATAATAAGAACTCTTGCCAAGTTCATAGTCGGACTACCTAACGTAGTACTGACAGTTAAAACCCTTATGGGAACCCTTATAAATATCGTGATAGAAGCGTAGTTCATTATCGTATATGGTAGCGGGACTCCGAACCCTGAGGTCGAGGAGCAACAACGCGATGATGTTTTATTAATTATTGGAGATCAGATTGTGGATTCGATAGAGCGTCCTAACACGAGACCGGATGATGTTCATATTGAGGATGTAGCGGTTAAAGATGTTGTCCTAGAAGGGATTATTGCTGAGAAGGATCCCGTGGAGGATCCTGACAAGAATGAATAAAGGACCACTGAGGAATTGATAACCATGGTTAGGGCGACTACCAGAGGTAGGATTGGCCGGTCACTACCGGAGGTTCGTTCAAGTTTTTAAAGATAGTAGTCCCTTTAACGCGGCTTAGTCGTAAGACTGAGAAGTTCAATTGGATAAAAAAATACGAGATCAGCTTTTAAGAACTGAACCAAAGATTGGTGACGGCCCCTATGATGGCGTTGTCGGATGGAAAAGGAGATTTTATGATGTGTAGTGACGCTTCGCATAAGGAATTAGGGTGCTTCTTATACAGCACAACAAGGTAATCGCGTACGCGTCAAGACAATTAAGGGAATATAAAATTCGATATCCCCACCCATGAGCTTGGACTCATGGCAATAGTTTTTCCCTAAAGATTGGAGGCACTACTTGTATGGAGAGAAGTGCAAGATTTACACAAACCATAGGAGCTCTAGTACATTTTTACGTAGAAAGAGCTCAACATACGCCAGAGGAGGCGGGTAGAGCTAATCAAGAATTATGATTGGGAGATTCTTTATCATTCGGGGAAAGCCAATGTGGTGGCTGATGCCCTTAGTAAAAATGAGAGACTCAAGATGATAATGTCTTTGGGAAAGTTTATAAGAGATTTTGAGAAAATGGAAATAGAAGTGAAGGTAACCGGAGCCGGTACCGAAAAGCTGTTTGAGATTGCAATACAGCCCGAATTATTGGAGAAGATCATATTGCGCCAAGAAAAAAAAAGGTGATGAATAGAGGCAGAGAACCAATGACCGGAGAAGAGATTAATACCTAGAAAGATGATGAGGGAATAATGAGGTATCCCTACAGAATTTGGGTTCCAAATGTTCAAGAGCTTAAAGATGAGATCTTAGATGAAAGCTAGTTTGAGGAATAAGATTTAGAGCAAACCCTGAACGTGATAGTCAGGGAGGTCGCCATCAAGATAGAAGGAACCCATAACATAATGAAGTGGAAAATGAGGATTTAAAATATGTAGGATGACCCCGATTATGGGCAGGAGGAGGGAATGTTCAGACTAAGGAAACAGAAGTCGAGTAAGGAAAGGAGACCCGAGACGGTACTCCTATACGATAATTTATGGACCTTTCTAGACAGAACTTAGACTATTATCCCCAACCACCACCTTGAGGAAACAATGCGGTGAGAAATTCTTTCAGGACCTTTAAGTCGCTAAGCTCTCAGAGGTCCAAGGAACAAGATGACCCAGTCGAGGCAAGAGCCTGGCTAAAGGAAATATAGGAATCATTTGAGATTCTAAATGATTGACGAATCACAAAAGACTATTTTTGTCACTTACCCTCCTAAGAGAGAGGCCACCCGCTGGTAAAAGGCCAAGGAAGGCACAGAGCAAGAGATTATAATAAATTGATTTAAGTTCAGTCAATTGTTTTCAAGAAAGTACTTCCCAAGGTTATGGAGATAGTGTAAAAGCTTTAGAGCCAGAACAAAGGCAGACGAGTATGATGAATTATGAATCTAAGTTGTAAAAGTTGTCAAGATTCGTTCTGAGGACACGAATCCAGAATGACGGGATATTTGAAATCAATGCTTATGTTATGTTGGTTCATGAAATAATGATAAGAGAAAGGAAAATAAAAAGAAACTGAAGTGGAAAGGAATATAAAGGCAATAGAGTTTGAGGAATGATAAGGGAGTTGGGTATGAGGAAACCCTAAAGACTCGTAGCAATAGAAATAGAAAAGTATGTAATCGTCAGGATGAGGGTGATTCACCATGAGTTAAAATCGATGGTTGAAGGCATAAGAGATACATATATTTTATCCCCTGTAAGTTGGGAGGATTCGAGGAAACCTTGAGATAGTTCGAAGGATAAATAATGAGACGCGGATAGACTGAGGAGAAAAGGAAGTAAGAAATTAGGAAAATTGGATGAAGGAAGTGACCTTCAAGAATGTGAAGTGTAAGACCGGTGGTTTGATACCCAGAAAGGGAGACGCCAGGTATGAAAGATATCCCAACATTGAGATGACTGTTGAGATAAACAACAAAAGTAAATTAGGAATTATTAAGAAGAAGTTCACGTTGAACACGACCAATATCTTCCAGAACATCCATGTTGTCATTACCAAATTAGGCAAGCAAAGCGAAAAAAAACCGTTGTTATCTTTTGGAGGCCATATGGATTGACCTCAGTTTGAATAAGGATGCTATTGTGAAATTAAGTATAGACTATCGAAGTGAGAATGATTGAATAAGGTAATCTATCAAGTATATATGACTTGATTTATCCATGGAAGAGTGCAAGTATCTTGTAGAGGTGGAATTAAGGATAAAACCCCGATAAGTTGAAATGAATCCTAGGGGAATGCATAAAGGTTGGAATTTCACCCTTAATAAGGAAAACATGAATTTTGACAGTATGAATTGGAAAGGATTAAGGTAACAACAACCTTTAAGGATCAGTGGAGAAATTTTTCAAAAGTATATAGACAATGATTCTGGTATTAGTAAATGGTATCTTGATATGCCCTGTGCCTAGGGTGTACCTGATGAAGGATTTAAGGATAACCTTAGAGGTCTTACAAGGAGAAAAGGTAATATTCAAAATTCTCAAGAATAGAAATTTTGATAAAGGAAATATGACGTAATTATAATAATGTCAGGTGGGGCACGTGTTGAACCATAAGAAAGTATAGATCGACCCAATGAGGGCCGAGATTGGTGAAAACAAGAAGGACCCAAGATAAGAGACGTCCTAAGTATGATCGAGAGTCAGTCATGGCAATGTTCACATCTAAAGACTAAGGCAATGACTTATGGAAAAAAAATGGTGATTTTTTTTCTTCTCACCAGGACTTAAGAAAAGCATTTTCACATAAGCAGTGATTGAAATGAGGTAGAAAATTTATTTGGAGGTGGTTAAAAAAATGACATTGATTGTAAGGAAATTTTACTATCAGGAAAGGTCAAAGAGGTGGCCGACACTTTAAGTGTAAGAGGACAATTATAAGTACACGTGCCAGAGGAATACAGTGACGATGGTTAAAGCCGTGAAGGTTGTATTATGGTTTGAAAGATTGACATTTCTTCTGATGATTGTACGATACTCAACCGTAATAGTAGTTTGGTAAAGATTTAATTCATGTTAGCACTGTGAGCGGGCTATCTATTTTAGAAGGTCCTATCTTGAGATAAGCCAGGACCATGTTACGAGAGGACTAAATGAACCTTTGAGCTTCATGTCTACTAATAAAGACATATGGTTAATAATGGTATTAACCTGTTATCGTTGCTTTCATTGAAACTCTTCTGAAATTTTATCTGCTTCATGTCATATGTGCGTCAAGTTGAGGAGAGTTCTTCATGAATCATGAGAGGTGATCATGTTATCTCCTTAGAAGAATTCGATACGACAGGTATGGACTCCGTATGGTTAGCTATTAAGATTCCAAGGAAAATGAATGACTACCGTAGGTCCGTGGTGGACTATATTAATGTATCAACGATTCTTTGAAAAATGAGCCGATTACAACCGCGAGAGTTGTATGGTAATGAATGTTGAGATTAAGTACCACTAATTGGGTCGTGGTGATGTATAAGTTATCATTGATAGACTAATTAAGTCGATTATCTACCTATTGAATATTTATTTCTTCTTATCAATAGAGAGTCGTATTACTATATGAGGAAGGTTGCGATGCAAGCATAAAATTCTAGTAACGAGGAGGTCTAGAATGAAATCCCAGATTCGATTTTCGCTGTCGAGGGAGTTTTAACGGTGATTGTTTATAAGCTCGAGCAAGAGCATGGGTCCATAGAATGATGGACGGAATAGTAAATATTCAGACACGTGAAATACGATGCTATAATACTTGATGTTGATATATATACATATATGTTTTGTTCTCCTATGAAAAACCTCTATAGTTCAGAGGTAGATTCCAAGCCAGATATTTTGTGACAGTATATTTTATATATATACAATTCTCTTCAATTCGTTCTTTTCTCTCATTTTCATTTCATATAAGCTGAGAAGAACAACCCTTCCAGAAGGGGAGGTATTGTCGAATGACTATCTATCTGTGTGATAGAAGCCTAGTAGGATACCATCTATTGTTTAATTACTTGTCAAGTACTAAAGGCTGGCCACCTTCTGTATTAACTATGCAATGTAACAAGTGTTCATGATCATAGTGATCTCTCAATATATTCTTTTACTTCTATATGAAGGACCAAGCTTTCGAAGATGGAGGCAGCTAGAGATGAAGTGGTGCCAAGTATGGTGGTATTCCGATTCTAACGCGTTCGTGATACTAAGGTTGACGTGATTATTAAAAGGTTATAGAACGCTAACGAGCAAAAGTGTAATCAGTATAAAATTTGGTACGGAAGGTACTAACGATTACGAACTGGAAAAGAGTGGGTATTGAGAAGCAAAAGCTGTAGATCTAGATTAGATAATGATAGTCTTTACAATAGACTTGAAAGAAATTTGGAATGATCACTTAACGCGGATTGAGTTTTCTTATGATAATCGATCGTATGTCAGTATCGAGGTATCGCCTTATGAGATCCTTGAGGGAAGACAATGTCGATCTCCCTTATGTTAGGATGAAGTTGTAGAGCGCAAGATGTTCGGACCCACAGTAGTCCAAAGGACCAAGGATATAATAGATCTAATCAGAGGACGGCTGGTAGTAACCCGAGATGGACATAAGAAGTATGTGGATTCGACACGAAAGGACAAAGAATAGGTAGTAGGGGACCTAGTATTGTTACAGGTATTCCCTGGGAAAGGATGGATGAGGTTCCAAAAGAAAGGAAAGTTAAGCCTACGAATTGTTGGACCCTTTGAGGTATTAAGACGTATTGGGAAGTTAGCATATGAGCTATCCCTACCCCCGAACATGTAGCAAGTTCATAACGTCTTCCACGTATCAATGTTAAGGAAGTATAATTCGGATGCCAGACAAATAGGGGCATATGAACGCATAGGCATGCAACCAGACGTAACCTATATGGAGCAACCAGAAAGGGTTATAGATCGAAAAGGAACAAGTGCTTAGGAGAAGGGTTATCAAACTAGGCAGAATTTGGTGGTAGAACCACAATCTGGGAAAATTAACTTGAGACTTAGAAAGTGCAATGCTAAGAGAGCATCCCTAATCATTTTCTATCTGATTCCGGGACGGAATCCTTTTAAGGAGGGGAGACTGTAATAACCCCAATTTTTGGAAATTTTTGAAACACGGATGAATAGTAACTTTTGCTGATGATGCTGATTAAGGAAAATTATCAGAACACGCTATATAGGAGTACTGTTATGGAAATTCAAAGATCGTATTAGTACTCCATAAAGTAAATAAGTGTATGTAAAGATCGTCGGAATCCGAATTTGAACACTTTGATTTTTCCCGAAAATCTACCATATACCGAAAGAATTGAGTATAAGGTAACATGATTACAAGGATTTAAATTCAAGGATTATAAGAGAGGATCATAAAAGGAATACAAAATATTGAGAAAGGTTTAGGGGAACCCAAGTAATAAGATCCCGGATATGATCCCTCAAACGACGAACGAGAATGAAAGTTAAGCGAACCGTAAAATAATTAAGCGACCAAGAGACAAGCTTGTACAAGAAGCCAAGGATTGTGACATCATCAAACCACAAGGAAGAGACATGTGGCAAATGGATGACTTAGGCATGGTGACATAAGCATGACAAATGGAGGGATTGGTTGGTTGATTTTAAGCCATTCTTTTTTTACCATGGTAAAAGGATAATTAACAAAACAAAACAAAGCAACCAAGCCAAAACAAATCAAAAACACAAAATACAAGTTGACTTTCATTTCCTTCAAAAAGCTCTCGGCCAAAACCAGAGAAGCAACTTCAAACTACCATATATCCTTCAATACTCATTCAAATAGTATGTTCTATAACTCTTTGGAAAGGTATTGAGATGGCCTAAAACTCTTGTTCACAAGTCTCGTCCAAATAAGTATGGTAAGACCCTCGTTTTGACAGTTCTTTCAATCTGACTTTTAGAAACTTCAAAACCTAACTTTGTGTTCTTGATTTCTTTGGAAAGATCAAGCTTGTAGGAGGCTCCCTAAGACTTCCTAGCTACTCTAATCACACCAAGGAAGGTATAACACCTCCAAACCCTAACTTTACTTTGAGTATTATGATGGTTTTTATGGTTATAGTAAATGAGAAGTATGATGTTTGTGTGTTTAGAGTTTGGGTTGGATTTGTAGTGATTTGGATGTTGAAATCTTGTTTATAGTTAATGAAACTTAAGTGTAGCTAGTAGTTCATGTGTGGGGTTGTATAAATTGGAAAATCTTGAGGTTTGGGGACTGATGTAGTAAGTTTTGGATGAGGGTTGGTTGTATTATTGGTTGTGAGTTGAATGGTGGTTGTTTGGAGTGGTTTAAAAATTGGAAATCGCGTAAACATAAACGTCATAATACCCGATTTTCCTTAACTGTTCTGTTCTTAACTTTAGGACCCGTGAACTCACTGAAAGATTCTAACATTTTCCATGTTTAGATAGTTCATGTTACGAGCTTCGTTTTGATATGTGGTTCGCTTGAATCCGATGTACGGTTTAGGAGAAACAACCGTCTTAAGAAACGGCGTTTCGCGAACGAACCATTACCCCTCGCCTTACTTTGAAACCTTGGTTAAGGCCCTTAAATGACTAATTGAAGTATGAAACAATTATGTAAAGTGGACTAAGCAGTTGGTAGGATATTCGCAAAAGCGTCGCCTTAAAATTCGTAACGGTTAATTTATTAAAAATGGTGGAGCCGAGGGTACTCGAACGACTTATGTGATTTGTTAAGCTTAAAAATGACCATAAGAAAACGTTAGGGTTCAATTGGTTAGAGTCTAGTTTCTTAAGCGACCGTGGTTTAATTCCAGCTTATGTTGTTGTTCATAGGTTACCGGACCCACTCTAAGCTTAAGTCTACCCCGGAGCACTCAGGCAAGTTTTATACCCATTATACTGTTTTGGTGATGTATATATGTATATGCATTATCTTGTGATAGATGCATGATTGTTATTAGCAAATCTTGCGATATATTGGAGCATGTTGATATGGTTTATATGCATGCCTGTTTCATAATATTGATATCTAACTGTTGATTCAAATGCTTATAAGTTGCATAATACATATGCTAGAGATAAGCAGTAATTGCGTATACCCTTAGTATAGGGGACCCAAAGGCGAACATTTTCTAAACCGGGAGTCGATGTTCCCGAGTATAATATATATATATATATATTTATTTATTTATATATATATATTGATATAGTTTTCAAAACTATTAATCGAATAAGGTTTATTTGATAACTTTATTTTATTTAATGAATATTATTTTAAATATTCATTCGGGGACTTATGACTCCGCTTACTTTATTTAATGGATATTATTTTGAATATTCATTCGAGGACTTATGACTCCGCTTACTTTATTTAATAAATATTATTTTGAATATTCATTTGAGGGCTTATGACTTCGCTCCTTTTATTAAATATTATTCTTTATTTTATTAAAGAATAATGTTTCGATAATCAAACTTATTTTCGATTATTCAAATAAAGATCGTACTTTCATATAAGTATATCTTTGGTTATTTATTATTCATTTCAAGTATGAGTCTTAAAACTTCTACTTCAATTATTTTTATAAAGATTATCCTTTATGGGAATATTATTTAATAATAATATTCAAATATTTTCTAATATATCGGGACTGATTTATTTCATTAAATCAGCGTTACTCCAAACATTCTTAAAAATGTTTTCGAGTCTTCAAAATGATTTTAAAAGTTAGAGCGGATCCAAAAACTCATTTTTATATTTAAGATCTTCCTTTCAAAGGGGATTTAAATACTCGCTCAAAACCTGAGGGATCCGGCTCTGTGGTGTATTTTATATTCGCAACGAGGTTGCTGTTTTGATAAATGAATTGATTACTTACCCAACGTTCGGGAAGTAAGTCCATCTATTAAGTCGGCATAAGCAACATGGGCTCAGTGGGCGTCCATGAAAGTGTAAGTGGCTCAGTGGGAGTCCATCAAATGCGTAAGTGGCTGAGTGGCAGTCCAGCATAAGGTCCTATTGCGGCCAGGGTGATGACCAGTGGAGAATTCGTCCATCTACTAGTAGAAAAGGTTACTTATTGGTATCTTTGCCTGATCAGCAAGATATCAGGTTTATGCCAAGGTTTTCTCCTTTCCAAATTCATTGGATATTGCAACTCTGTTTATAATTTTCATAACAGAGGTTTTCAAGGAGTGTATGAAATGTATATATAGGTGTATATATATATCGGGACTTAATGAAGTATCTCGTAACTTCATATTTATAATGATATTTCAAAGATTGAATCTATCCAAGTCTTTTCTTGTAGTCTCATCTATGTGATGAACTTTTGAAACTGATTATACCTTGAACGGTGGTAGTTCAAGTATTATTCGGAAAAGATATAAGTATATTGGAGTATCTTGTAACTTCATCTTTTCAACTTATATTTGGTTAATGATTATCTTATGCATGACAAAGATTTTCACAAAAACGTTGAGACAAGGTTAGATATATGAGATCACCTTGCAACGATATTTTTATACAGTTATAAACTGGAACTCTGTGTTTATTATGCATGGAAGAGGACTTCCAAGATTTTGAAAAGTATATGTACATATATACTGAATATTTTACGACTTGGTCGCGTTAAGATATCAAACTTGGTTCATTTCTTCTTAACCAAGACTTTCATGAGTACTATGAGAATGCTCATATATTGTTAATTATTATACATATTATTTCGGTGGGCTTGTTACTCACCCTTACTTTCTTCTTTCATCACACAACAACAGATAGACATGATGAACAGGATCAAGCTCCCAATTCATGAGCGGTTAGGAAATGTTCCGCAGTTTCCTGTAGGCATTGATGTCATTGTAGCTGAGGTAGGAACTACCAGTAGGCTAGGCTTTCAACTTTTGTTGTACCGGACTTATGTATCTATATGAATTGTAATAATGGCAAAGAAATGTAAATTTATTCAGAAACCCTCTTGAGGTGTAATGGCTTATAATGTGGAATAAAATGGCTTGTGTTATTTTTGGTATTCATCTCTGAGACTATAACTTGTGGCGTGTGTGTGTATATTGTGGGGTCACAGTACGGAGTAGTTGATTGTTTATTAAGATTGGGTGTTATTAAGGAAAATGGAACTCGTGACAACCCGGATCCTTGACCCCGGATTTGGGGGTGTTACATACATGCTTGTTATCCTTCGGGTAGCCTTGTTGATCATCTGTCGGGTAGCTTTGTTGATCATCCGTCGGGTAGCCATTTATCACTTGACTCCACTTTATTTGTGCATAATTATAAGACATCTCATATTTACATTTAATCAACCTATTTTGCACATCTACTAGCAGTCTACATGATTCATAAGCTACTACAGAATCTATACAAAGTTGTTTGCAGAAATGTGCTACAGTACTTATTGTTACATAAGCTACTCACCCAATAGATATCAGTTAGTCATCCATCGGGACTATATTGAATCATCCGTCTTATAATTGATTATCCATCGGGTGCTACAAAATTCACTAAGTTAAATCTACTAAGGTGTTTTGTTTAGTTTATCATCAAGTACACAACATAATTCTAACAAGAACTCAAGAAGATATCGACAAGCCAATTGAAGAACTGTAGGTTGGAGATATCGACAAGTCATTCCTTCACTAGAGAACTCAGATTTATCGACAAGTCTACATTTATTCGAGAACTCGGAGATATCTACAAGTCAATGTGAAGATATGAAGACTAGAGATCTCAACAAACTAAAGACCTCTACAAGCCAAACTCATTACGGAGCGCTAGAGATCTCGATAAGCCTATGTACTTATCGAGATGTCAAGTGTTCTATTAAATCAAACTGGAGATCTCGAAGTACAGTCTCAAAGTATAAAATTGCAGATCAGTTTAATATCCAAGATAAACAATCCAACAGCTGGATTGACAAGTCTACAAAAAGCAGCTTGAAAAGTGTGCAAGATCAATGGCAAAGATTAACTGACAGAGGAAGATTAAAGTAAACACGGGATGCCAAAGATATGCTAAGCCAGAAATGGAAGATTTGCTTTTCTATAAATAGAAATGACAAGTGACAGTTTAGAAAAGTTAATAGCATGTTTATTATCCATTGTATAAACCAGCAGTTAACTGAGTTATAAAGTTAGCACTGGTCCTCTAGTTAGAAGCAACAATTTAGATTAAAATTCTTGTAACACTCTCGAGAAGAAGCTGAGCTCTTTAACTTCAAAGAGCTTAGAAATTTTATAGCAAAACATCTTAATTTTTAATACAAAAATTAAGTGAGTTTTGAAGATCTGTGTTCTTTATTTTCTGCAAGCTTATATTCTGCATGAACACTTTTCTATACAAGATTTAATTTACTTTGTTCATCCATTAACTTTCAAGAAAAGCCTAAAATAAGTAAAACACATTCACCCCCCCCCCCCTCTCTGTGTGATTCATTACCTAACAGGTCCATAGTCATGATTCCTCTAAAGGCGCTTCTACTGCTTATCATAGTTTAGTATAAATGCCTATTTCACCTTATTTTAGGAGGCTTTAGGTCTATATGCTTACTTCGATGTGCAAACTTTAGCGTATTGTGCGTTTATTCAGCATTGGCGGAGACATGTATAATGGTACAATAAACTGCAGAACATTCACATGAAACATAATTAAAAAGAACATAAACTATTAAAGGTATTCTTAAATAATTATAATCTCTGATGTAAAGAAGGATCATATAGTGAACATGGTTACTTATAAAAACTCGTCCATGGCCATTAATTGATGATTGCAACAAACGTATAAGTTTTGACTCTGGATAGAAATATGAGTAACCTTCCCATCAGTTAACTCAGATATCACTCACGGAAAAAAAGAAGCAAAAGGGTTTGTGAACAATCATATGTCAAGTAGTAAGAGAAACTATTGGAATCTCGGATAATGTTTAATTAAAGGGTCAACAACAACCTAAAAATACCATGTCAAACAATATCTTAAAATGTCCAAAAACATTAATCAAATTTGCAAGTCATTTAACATAAGCTAACAGATGTCAACATTTTTAAATATAACTATTCATGTATCGTTAACCTCGATCTTTCTAGAACTCAATCTAGTATCGAAAAGAAAAGATTGAACTACCAGTTTATAATCCTGACTCCGCTAAAGGTACTCCTAGTCTTACTTGAAATCATCATCTGGAAATCAAAAGTGTCAACACATAACTTAATTAACGTTAATCTCGATCTTTCCGGTACTCAAGTTATAGTATAAAAAGGCTAGAACTATCGATACATATTGTTAAAATAAAATCAATATAAAGATTGTAAAATATTATAATAAACACTTTATCGGATATTAAAATATTTTCTAACAAAAACATGGCCTTGCCATACTTAAACTTCACCTGGAAGGGGGTTTGGTAAAGTCACCAGGAATCCAAAGAGAAAGGCGAGCTTTGCAGATTTTGGGTTTTCGGCAGAAGATAAAGGGGGAAGTTTATTACCCGAAACAAAATCTTTTAATCAAATAATTAATTCATAAAATCTAATTATAAAATCAACTAAATGGAATTAACAAAGAAAGATTGAGATTAATCAACTGATTCAGGGTTTGTGCTAGTGATAAGATTTTGACGACGTGGTAATGGTGAAATAGATAGTAGGTGTAAACTAATTGAGTTGGAATCGTGAGGTAATTAAATTTGAGTAGGAAACTCTGAATGGGTAATTAAAATTCATTTTATTTATTAGTTATTTAAATTCCTAATTATTAGAATAATGAATGTTATAGCAACTAAAATACCCAGTTGGATAGTAGAAAATTTAGTAGTTTTGCGGATATATACCACTATTTATTTATTTTTTAATAATAAAATAAGTTGTGGTCGTAGTTTAGTAGTATAAGTAGTCTAAGTCTAGTAATTTAACAATTTAGTAGTTTAGTGGATATATAACGCTATTTATTTATTTTTTTTAATACCCAAAATTAGAAAATAACCGTTGAACCATATTATCCCAATTCTATTTATTATAATATAGTATAGATAGATAAATTATGTATAACGCATTATTAACCATGACATAAGAAATAACCCATTAATCAAGCTATCTCATCGTGTTGCATGATTTATAGATATTAACTAGAAACAGGAAAACTAGGAATTAAATAAAAAATATTATTTATGTTATGAACCTTTGTTATAAACCTTGACTGAAAATATTAGTTATGTTTAATGTAGAGGAAGTATAGGAGAATAAAAGATGGAGAGAAAGTTGTGTTTCATTTCATTAGCTAAATGAGCTATTTATAGTAGTTGGTTTACAAGGCTTACTAAGTAAGCTATTCAAATTTTCTTCATTAAGTATTACAAAACTTCCTCAATAAGCTTTACAAGTCTTCCTCGATAAGCTTTACAAGTCTTCCTCGATAAGCTTTGAGAGACTTCCTCGATACACTTTGACAATCATTTTATTTTTATTTAAATATTTTAACACTCCCCCTTGATTGTTAAATGCGAGTTATTGCAAAGATTGACTGCCTCGTTAAAACCTTGCAAGGAAAAACCCAGTGGGATAAAAACCTTGACGAAGGAAAAAGAGTACAGCCTCCCCTGAATAAGATGTCTCACAATTTGACACTTTGATGTAGCAAACTTTTTAACCTCCGCATACCCATATTATTTCTCAGCTTCTCAAATGTTGATGTAGGTAGTGACTTTGTAAGTATATCCGCCAGATTATCGCATGAGCGAACTTGTTGAACATCAATATCATCATTTTCTTGAAGTTTATGAGTATAGAAGAATTTTGGCAATATGTATTTTGTTCGATCCCCTTTAATATATCCTTCCTTAAGTTGTTTGATGCAGGCCGAGTTATCCTCGAATAAAACTGTAGGATTTTCTGAAATACTTGATAATCCACATGATTCTCGAATATGTTGAATGACCGACCTTAGCCAAATACATTCTCTGTTTGCTTCATGAATTGCTAGTAACTCTGCATGGTTTGATGAAGTTGCAACCATAGTCTGTTTTGTAGACTTCGAAGAGATAGCAGTTTCACAATATGTAAATAGGTAACCTGTTTGTGATCGCCCAAAATGAGGATCTGACATGTATCCAGCATCTGCATATCCAACTAATCGTGATCTTGAATTATTTGGGAAGAATAGTCAAAGATCGATTGTCCCTCGAAGATATCTGAATATATGTTTTATTCCATCCCAATGCCTTTTAGTAGGGTCAGAACTAAATCTTTCCAATAGGTTCACTACAAATGCAATATCAGGTCGTGTGTTGTTTGCAAGATACATGAGAGCGCCAATTGCACTGAGATATGGAACTTCGGGTCCAAGAGTCTCTTCATCTTGTTTTCTAGGACGAAAAGGATCCTTTTCAACTATTATGAATATATGTATTAGTTTGATGATAAGTTAAACAAAACACTTAAGTAGAAATCTAGTGTTTGTAGCCTCAACGGATAAGACCACTTTGGCTATCCGTTGATGGAGTAGCTTTACTTAGAAATAAGTTTAGTATTGTAGCACATTTCAGTCTCTATATTTAAGTTATAATTCTTAGGAGTTTTGGGAAATTATAAGTCATGTTGACTACTAGTGGATATTCAAATAGGAGGGCTAATTATAAATATTTCATGTCTTGTAATTTTGTATAAATGAAGTAGTATCAATTGATAGATTAAAGGCCTTCAACGCAAGAGAAACAAAGCCTCAACGGATGTCTCTAAAGCATCAACGGATAAAGCCATCAATGGATGAAAGCTTCAATGGATGTTCAGTTTTATAGCAGTTGATAGTGACAATTCATAAGCTGATAGAGGCGCATGGGTTGACAGAGACAATTGGAATGTGGTAGCCTCTTGGAGGAATCAAGAAAAAGCAGCATTTCCATTCTGGTGCAAACAAGGAAGTATTCAAAGATTCACAGATAATCTTAGATTGCATTGGATAGAAAAATGAAGAAGAAACATGTGAAGAACTATTTTATAATTGTATTTTATCAATGTCTTCACTTGTAAACTTGGTGATATATAAACCAAGTTGTAGCTAGTAATTAGATGTGAATTTTCCAGAGCTGTTTAGAAAAACATAGAGAGAAAATCATCTAGTCTGTACTAGGAAGCAGTTGTGAACAATTCTTTGTATCACAGATTTTCTGAAATACACATCTCTGGTGGAATAACAAATCCACCAGAAAAGTTTTTAAAGCCTTTGTGTTCTTTATATTTGTGTTTCGAATATACATCTGTCTGCACCTGCTCAAAGCAATTCACACACATTTGTTCATCATACACTTAGCTTTTGAAACTGCTTAAAACTTGAAAATGTTTTGAGATTTACATTCAATCCCCCTTCTGTAAATCTCATTATTAGTTCCTTGGGAATAACAATTGGTATCAGAGCAAGCTCCTGACATACAAAGAGTTTAAAGATCTATTCTACTAACATCATGAGTAAGAAGGATATTAGAATGAAGATTCCAATCCTGGAAAGAGATAATTATCATCACTGGAAAGTAAAGATACATCTACATCTTCTCTCTCAAGATGAAAGCTACATAAACTGCATTGAGAATGGTCCTCACATCCCTCACAAAGTGGCCACAGCTGCCACTGCCACAGTTGCTGTTGGACATTCTATTCCCAAGCCAAAAGTAGAATGGACTAATGAAGATATTGAAGAGGTTCACAAGGACAAGAAGGCCATGAACATTATGTTTAATGGCCTAGACAAAAATATGTTTGATAATGTCATTAACAGCCAAATTGCTAAGGAAATTTGGGATACTGCACAACTTATCTGTGAAGGTACTGAACAAGTTAGAGAAAACAAAATGCAGCTTCTCATTCAACAATATGAATATTTTCATTCTGAAGAAGGAGAATCATTGAATGATACCTTCAACAGATTTCAGAAACTATTGAATGGATTGAAGTTGTATGGCAGAGTGTACCAAGTCAAGGATTCCAACTTAAAATTTCTAAGGTCTCTACCAAATGAATGGAAGCCTATGACTGTTTCACTAAGGAATTCTCAAGATTATAAGGACTTCACACTTGAAAGATTATATGGAATTTTGAAGACCTATGAACTTGAGATGGAGCAAGATGAGCTGTTGGAGAAGGGAAAGAGAAAAGGTGGATCAGTTGCACTTGTAGCTGAAAATGAGAGAACTGAAGCCAGGAATGAAGAAAAGACAATGCCAAGTCTCAAAATTGGCACAAGCAAATCAGAATCAAGCAAAGGAAAGGAGCAAGTATAACAACTCGTATATTTTTGAATTATTTAAATATGTAATTGTGGAGGTATTAATTAAATAAAATATGTGTCTTGGTTTTGGCAGCAGTGTGTGGATATTTACTATTTGTCTGTGATTGATTGGTGTAAAGGATTGGAATGTGTAGTTAAAAATTGAGTTATATTGTTTTATTTTTAAAGGTGATTTTATTACAGTTTAAATCCATAAATATTTGAATTGTCTCTAAAATTAGTTTTATTATTTTATAATTCCAGTAGTTATTTTTGGGATTTTATAAAATTTAGAAATCAATATTTTATCAATTATTTAACCCTGTGTGATTTTCTGATTATATTTACTTGTAAAATCTGTATTTAATTCCAGAATTCTTCAAAAATTATGAAACTCATATTTATTTAAGTTTGAAATATTTCGAGAATTTTAAAATTATTTTGGAAATTTTCAGGATTAATTTCACCGTCGTGTCGATTCGTTTAATTGCAAAAATTGGGTATAAATTGTATTTCAAAAATTATTTTAAAATTATGAAATTTATGTTTTTATAAACTTCGGGATATTTGTAATATTTGAAGACTATTTTCGTAATTTTCTGGATTTGTTTTAAGAGCAGCTCGAAGCGTTAATTGTTAAATGCGGGTACGAGTTACGTCTCAAATATACTTTGAACATTATGAAAAATTTATTTTTATAATTATGAGTTATTTGTGATATTTTAAAAAAAAAATTAATTTGGTAATTTTAGGATAATTTTATCCGTAGAGTTGTTCAGTATTTTACAAAACACGAATAGAATCTGGAGTTACAGCGAATTATGGGACACATGTAGCTTATATAATTTGTTACATCGCTGCCTTGATACGTGGCAGTAACTGAGTCAACTGATAAATACATAATAAACTACACACACAAACACAATACTCCTCCCCTGTGACTCATTTTCCCTTCTCGATCTTTCTCGGTGGAATCAAGTCCTCGAGGGCTTGCTTCTTCTCTTTTATGTTTTCTGATTTCCCTGTTCTCCCTGTGCTGGTTTCTCTGCCCCTGGTAATCTGCATCTCTTATTCTTCCTTATCCCATCGCCGCCCCTCCCCGTTTTCCGGCGAGGACGGTGGCGTATGGGGGATTTGTCTGCGTAAGGTTGATGTATGTATGGCTGTGTTTATATGTATGTATATGCACACAGTCTAATTGGTGATGGTTGATTTGCTGTTAACTGTTCTGCCGATTGTTGCCTGATCTTTCCCTTTTCCGGCCACGCGCGTGTGCGTGTGCTGGGGGTTAGTACAAATTTCAGATTTCCGAACTGATTTTTCTGTTGAAACTGATTCGATGATTATCATAGTATTATTCAAATAAATATTGTGATGGATATTTGAATTATTAAATTATAATTAATGAACTTTTATTTATCGGCGAAACCTGTGATTGGAATCCGAACCGGGTACCTTCGTGTTTTACCGCCGTCGGCGATGAGCCTCGGCGAGCCGACAGTGGACGGTGATGAATTTATTCTGAGTCCTAATTTCCATAAAATAAACCAATTGATTTGTGAAATTATATTTTTTGAAACGAGAATTTAATTTTACATTAAGTCGGATATGTAATTGTGATTGGATTGATTGTTGGATTGAACTGATGATTGGGATTGTGATTGTTGTGAATTGGATTGTCGTTATTAAATTGACGTCGATGGATGTTTCGGCGGGTAGTCCGATAAATAAAGGGGACGCTGTCCGATTTCCGGAAAATCGAACTACAGAAATACGGGAAGCGTATCCGAGGATTATCGGGACGTCGAGCGAGTATAAGTAAATACATATACGTATGTTTATACAGAACCTGATTGTATGTTGTGTTGTATGTTTTGGCCAAAACACAGTAATCCTAATTTCGTAAAATGACGAGTATACGTATTTTCTGAAAATGAACACTGGATCGATTTCGAGAATATGAACCCTAATTGTGTTCTGTGTTATTCTAATATGAATAATTACGAGTCGGGTTTGAATATCGTTGAGTAAGAATTAGTATCGAGGATATGTCAAGCATACCTAGACGTCTAACGTAGGGTATTTCGACCTTGTAGGTTATGATCGAGAACCTGAAAGTGGACGATGGACTAAAGATAACCTAGTAGTCAATTGACGAGTTCAGTAGAGTTTCAACAGGAAGACCTGAGTGTCAAGGTCGAATCCAGAGTGACATAGTGGTTGGACGTAAAAGCCTAAGCGGCAGAGTTGGTCCAGAATTGATCAGTAATAGTTATAAAGCCTTGTAAGGCAAGTATTTCCAAACTTTGTTTCAAGATATATATTACCAATGTTTTCGAACTGTTTCATAACATGTCGCTATTATTTAAAATAACTCTTGTTTACATTGCAAGTGCATTAACTATTTACCCTTGAATCCCTGATTTTTCTTGATCTTGAGTCGTAAGCCTTGTTCTTTGTAAACCTTCCTTTGTTGATCCTCAGACACCAAACCACACAAATATGATACTATTTCCCAAATGTTTAACTACCAAACACCAAACACCAGAAGAAAATGGTTTGAAAACACAGAAACTTTTATACCCCAATCATTCTTAGTAATATCAAAGAACCATATCCTGAAAAATCATTACTGGTTTGATACCTGACCCTTGTACAAACTGAAAACCGTTTCTTATACATACCCTGATATACCCTTGAGATATCTATGAGTTTTCTTATGTTTTATGAAAAGGTTTAACCATCATCGATTATGATCTTATTTTATTGAATCATATTGTTATCATATTGAACTGCTTTAGGATTGGATAGTTTTTATATATGTGGACCAGATTCGTGGTTAGACCATACCAATGGTCAAGTTAGGCCAATGTGTGCCTTGGATCCAGTAATTAGAGCAGTGTTGTGTGCTTGCTCGGGGTTAGTGCGTGACTGATCAGCAGCCTAACCTTGGTTTTTAAAACTTAAAAATGAATATCCTTTCTAATGATGAGTTAAAAAGCAACTTGATTCCTTTGAATCATTTCAATTGATCATTGTTTAACCTCAGTTATCACTATTATGACTTGTTGAGCTAGTTAGCTCACCCTTGCGAATCTTTTATATATTTTACAGTTGAAAAGAATGTGGATGATAGTGAAGTTCCTCAGTCCAAAGTGCGGGCTAAGGTTCCAGGGAGTTGAATCAAGCTAGCAGAAGCTTCATGTGGTATAGAGATAGTCAGATTGTAAGAATGATTTTATTATCAATTGTAAGTTAAATTAGTTGGGATTTGGTACGTTGTAATAAAAGTTAAGGTTATGGCTTGTTTTCATACTTTAACCTGTTGCGATCCGTGGTTTTTTGAAGCAGGGTCATTATAACTAATATTTCTTATACAGGTTTATATATTGTTTTTGTGTTGTGGACCCCAAACTTCTGACCCGGGTTTGGAGGGCGCCACAGCAAGCAGCTGAGGTTGAAGAAAATTCCAGTCAAGATGGCTCTGATGATTTTGATGAACATCTGGCTTTTCTGTCCAAAAGGTTTGCAAAGATGAAATTCAAGAAAAACACTAGAGCCACTAAGCCAAACAAGAACATGGTGGACAAATCTAAGTTCAAGTGTTATAACTGTGGCACAAGTGGACACTTTGCAAGTCAGTGCAGAAAGCCAACTTCTGAAAAGAAGAAATTTGAGCAAGTGGATTACAAAAAGAAATATTTCGAATTGCTCAAACAAAAGGAAAGGGCTTTTCTGACTCAGGAAAATGACTGGGCAGCTGATGGAGCCAATGAAGATGATGATATGGAGTATGTCAACTTAGCCCTGATGGCTAATTCTGATGAAAATGAAACTAGTTCATCAAGCAACCAGGTAATCACTACTGACCTCTCTCAGCTTTCTAAAAATGAATGCAATGAAGCTATAAATGATATGTCCAATGAATTATATCATTTACGTGTTTCCCTTAAATTACTGGCTAAAGAGAACACAAATTCTAAAGAGAATAATATGTTTTTAAGTGATAGGAATGCTGTGTTAGAGGGTAAGGTAATTGAGATTGAAAAGATTAAAATCAAATGCTTATCTGTTAAGAGTGAACTAGAAGAGTCTGTTAAGAAAGTAGAAGTTCTTTCTAAACAACTAGAATGTGAGCAAGAGGTAATTAAGGCCTGGAAAACATCTAGGGATGTTAGTGCTCAAATTGTCAAGGTTCAAGGAATTGAATCACTCTGTGAGAATGCCGGGAAGAAAAACAAAAAGGAAATGGAATTAATTGATGGACTGTCAACGGATGTGGAATCAACGGATAATGAGAGTCATCCGTTGAAGGAAGAAAAGGAGCATCCGTTGAAGGCTTATCAATTCAAACAGGAAAATGATTCTAAAAGGGATAATCTGAAAAATCTCAGTAAAAAGTTTGGTTCAACTTCCAAGAACTTTGTCAAAGAAGAAGCTAGCACATCCAAGGATGCCAGTAAGGTGAATATAGGACACATGACTTTAGATCAGTTGAAAAATAGGCTTAAGTTGGTTGAAGATAAAAAGGAAACTAAAAGAAAATCTAATAGAAATGGGAAGGTAGGGATTAACAAACATAACAATTACACACCTGATAAGTATGCTCCTAGAAAAAGTTGTGTGCATTGTAGTAGTGTTAATCATATATCTGCTAACTGTAAATCTGTTAAGAATGCTCCCATGCCTTTAACTCCTTCCATGCCTAACATGTCTGTCACCACTGCATGTTATGCCTGTTATGTCTCAACAGAATCCACATGCATATTTTGCAAACATGCCATATGTTAATAATCCTTATTTTGCTGCATTTAGTATGCCTCAAATGCCTTACAACATGCCGATGTGGAATAATATGTTTTCACAATCTATGCCTTATCAAATTTAACCAAATGTGCTAAATGATTCTGTGACTAACCCTACACTTCAACCAACTACATCTGAGATCAAGGTTGACTCAAAGTTACCTAAGTCAAAAGGTGCAGGAAGTGTGAAGTCTAGGAAAAAGACTAACAAGGCTGGACCCAAGGAAACTTGGGTACCAAAATCAACTTGATTTGATTTTGCTGTGTGCAGGGAAAAAGAAGGAATCTATGGTACTTGGACAGTGGTTGTTCAAGGCACATGACAGGAGATTTCACCCTGCTCACAGAGTTCAAGGAGAGAGTTGGCCCTAGCATAACCTTTGGAGATGATAGCAAAGGGTTCACTATGGGATATGGCTTGATTTCAAAGGAAACTTTGAGATGATTTCTCAAAGTTTTCATGGACCTATTTTCTTGGATCAAAGGATGAAGCTAGTGAAATCATTATCAATCATATCAAGCAAGTCAACAACCATCCATATTTTAAAGTAAAGAACATCAGGAGTGACAATGGAACTGAGTTCAGGAATTCTACCATGAGGTTGTTCTGTGAAGAAAATGGGATCATGCATGAGTTCTCAGCTCCAAGGACTCCACAACAGAATGGTATGATGGAAAGGAAGAACAGATCACTAATTAAAGCTACAAGAACAATGCTTGAAGAGTCAAAACTCCCAACATATTTTTGGACTGAGGCTGTTAACTATGCATGTTACACTCAGAATATTTCTCTAATCAATCAGGCAAAAGGCATGACTCCCTATCAATTGTTCAAGAGAAGAAAACCAACCTTAAACTTCATTCATGTCTTTGGTTGCAAATGCTACATTCTAAGGAACCAACCTGATCACAAAGGCAAGTTTGATGCAAAGGCTGATGAGGGGATATTTATTGGTTATTCTGCTGGAAAATCATATAGGGTCTACAATCTAAGAACCAACATTGTTATGGAATCTGTGCATGTTGTGTTTGATGATAAAAACATTGATGGACTAACAAATGAGGGATATCATGAAGGACTCAAATTTGACAACATTGAGATATATTGTGATGATAGTGAAGATGAGAATGATGAAGAAGACACTTCAAAAGGGATTCAAAATTTGCCTTTGGATAATGCACAAAATGCTGCATCAGTTGAAAGTCATAACTCAGCATCCGTTGACAGAAGTAATGCAGCATCCGTTGAAAGACAAAGTGCATCATCCGTTGAACTACATAATGGTGCATCCGTTAATCATAGTTCATCAATGGATAATCAATTTACATTATTAGTTGATAGAACTCCCAGTTCCTAGCAAAGGACCAATAACTCAGGGGGAGTTTCAACCAATCAACACTCTATCTCACATCATGACAACACTGAGGCCACCTCATCTAGAGCTAATCTACCACCTCAAAGGAAATGGACCAAGAATCATCCCTTTGAACTAATCATTAGTGATGCAACATCTAAGGTGCAAACTATAAGGGCTACTCAAGATGAATGTCTATACAGTAGTTTTCTATCACATGAAGAACCTAAGAGAGTGAAAGAAGCTCTATTGGATCCATATTGGATTTTAGCAATGCAAGAGGAGCTAAACCAATTTGAGAGGAACAAAGTATGGAAGCCGGTACCCAAACCAAAGAACAAAAGTTCTATTGACACAAAATGGGTATTCAGAAACAAGATGGATGAAAATGGCATTGTCATAAGGAATAAAGCTAGATTGGTTGCCAAGGGCTACTCTCAACAAGAGGGAATAGATTTTGATGAGACATTTGCTCCTGTTGCAAGACTTGAAGCCATCAGAATTTTTCTAGCCTATGCAGCTCATGCCAATTTCAAAGTCTATCAAATGGATATCAAGAGTGCATTTCTGAATGGAGAATTGGAGGAAGAAGTCTATGTGAGCCAACCTCCAGGGTTTGAAGATCCAATTTTCCAAACCATGTGTATTATCTGTTGAAAGCACTCTATGGACTAAAGCAAGCACCTAGAGCCTGGTTGCAAAATAGACAGCAAAAGTACAACTGGCACCTGTCAATTTCTAGGGAAGAAGCTTGTTTCATGGTTCAGCAAGAAGCAAAATTTTATTTCTACATCAACAGCTGAGGCTGAGTACATTGCTGCTGGTAGTTGCTATGCACAGATATTATGGATGAGAAATCAACTATTTGACTATGGGCTGAATGTTGACAAAATTCCAATATTCTGTGACAACACAAGTGTCATTGCCATTACTGAAAATCCAGTGCAGCATTCAAGAACCAAGCACATTGATATCAAGTACCACTTCATAAGGGAATATGTGATGAATGGTACAGTGGAACTTCATTTTGTTCCAAGTGAAAAACAAATTACAGACATATTTACCAAGCCACTTGATGAATCAACATTCACAAGATTGGTAAGTGAGCTAGCTATGCTTAATTATTCCTAAATTCATGTCCTAATTGTAATTTTTTTGTAGCCTGAAATGAATTTGTTGCAAGAACAAAGTTGGCTTTAAGTAAAGTTTATTCTATCAATGGATATTCCCTATCCGTTGAAAGTCAAAATTGTTCTATCAACGGATGTCCATTATCCGTTGAAAGACAAATACATTTCTGGTAATTTTATCCTTCAACGGATAAAACTGTATTAATCTTCGACGGATAACTGTTTACCTCATCCGTTGAAGTGTCACATCAGTCGTTTTGAGTGAGTCACAGCCGTTGATTCTATTTTCTTAACCGTTGACACATATATATATATATATATACAGTTGTATGTATTTGTATTAAAGGCAGTTTTTAGAATACATACAGTTTTTCTTTTATTCTCAAACGGCTGTAATTTACTTAAAAATATTGTTTAATCATTCTTTTTATGTTTTAATTTGAGAAAGTATAAAAGCCCATTTGAATTCTTATTTTCACTTTACGCTTTCTTGAATTTTCAAAAGCTTTTACTCTCTTTCTCTCCCAAAACTCTCAACTTTTCTCTGCAACTTCTACCCACAATAATGGCACCAGTAGTAAAGATAATGTCTCAATCTGGGTTTGTCTATGAGAAAAACCATTTCGTAGCTTTGGTGGTAAAGAATGAAGCCCACTCAGATTATCACAAGATGATGGACTTCATCAAAAACTGCAAACTGAGCTATGCAATGCTGGAAGCCCCAATGATTTACTGTGAGGTAGTTGAGGAGATTTGGACAATTGCTGAGTTCAACCCCACTAATATGACCATCTCCTTCTCTCTCAAAGGTAAGGATTACTGTATTAACTGTGATGATATACAGTCCTGTTTTAAATTACCTGAAAACAATGCCATGACACCACACACTGATAATGATGTATCTAGCATGTTAGATTCCATAGGCTATTCCCTTGATTCTACTAGTTTAGGCAGTATTAAGAGAAAAGGCCTTAGGAAAGAATGGAGTTTTCTCAATGATGCCTTTATCAAGGTTTTCCTTGGGAAAATTAGTAATTTTGATGCAATAACTTCATCTCTTGTTAATATGCTCTATATGCTGCTCTCTGATAGGTACAACAATTTTAGCAACTATGTTATGCTAGAATTGGGTACTAGGTTAGGTAAAAAGGCTAATAGACCTCATAACATCTACTATGCTAGATTCTTTATGTTATTGGCTAACCATGTTGCTGAAGGTTTGGTCATAAATAATGGGAGTAATAAACTCAAATGCTGGGCACAAGAGAAGAGGGTCCTTGCAGACCTTTTAAGGATTAACCTCAACAGTAATGCCATTGGTATACTTACCAATCATGGATGCACCTCAGGTAAGTGAGGTAAATACATCTTCAACTCCTACTACTTCCAACCCCATCATTTATTTGCCTTCAAGTGTGGCCATGGAATCTGTGTTAATGCCCCAATAGGTTCCTACCAAGGCCACCAAACCTAAAGTTTCAAAATCCAAGTCAAAGAAAGCCACCTCTATTGTCTCTCAAAAGACAACAGTTGTAACACCTACCATAAACCTTGAGGGGAGTGAACAGGATGTTAGTGGTGAGGGGAGGGGTGAACATCAAGAAAACCCCCAGAATTAGGTAGGAGAGGTGAGTGGTACCCAAGCTAGCCAAGCCACAGTTTCTCAAAAGACTGTGGTGGTTGAAAAGGATTCAAACTCATCCCTAGTTGCATCCTCCCAAAAGGGTGCAGCTATTGAAAATAGTCCCCAACCAGGGAAAAGAGGGAGGGACACTAAAGCCACACACTCACCTGTAAAAGCCTTCACAAGAAGAAAGAAGGTCAAAACCCTAGTTTCAACACAGGGTGCACACACTGCACAGATACAACCACCTGTATCTATGCCTTCACAAATTCAGCTTGATGTGACTCTAACAAATGTGGAGTCACAGCCCCATTCTCTCAAAATTGACACACACTAATCACCAAATTCTCCATTACCATCTCTGGATGTGGACATGATTTTCACATCAATTCCTGATTCTCCCTCTTTACAACTCAGGGAGGAGCCCCACTCAAATACTGGTGATCATAATCTTTTAGATGATTTGTTGGATCATCGGCCAATTCTTTCAGACTTAGTTGAAGAATCTGTGTCACCTAAATTAAAATCAATCCACATAGATTCAACAATTATATCAATTTCAATTTCTACTTCTTTTCCTTCTTCAACGGATATTCCTCGTCCGTTGACAAGTGGTTGTTCTTCAACGGATAAGCTTAACAGCAATTATCCGTTGATACTATCAGTTTCAACTTCAACGGATATTCCTTATCCGTTGATGGTCTCTACACAAACAACTGAATTGACTCCAAGTGTAGAAGACATGGTAACTGTACAATCACTTCTAGGGTTGAGGGAAGGGAGTGAAAACTTGAGTGAGAGGCTGGGTTGCTCCCAGGCAAAAGGAGAGCTTGAGAGTCTAAATATGCATGCTATTTCTTCCAGCATGGAAAAAGAAAATGAGAGGAGTACCACCTTACTAGGTGAAGGTGAGGGTGTGAGGAGTGTGAGGCAGGGGGAGCCCCTGATGCAAGAAAAGAGAGAAATTGAGAGAAAAGCAGGTACAGGAGGTATAAGGGTGGATCCAGCCATTGCTAGTGAGTCAATGATTGTGGATGATGCTAAAAAGGAAAGACAATTTCAGCAACATTACAAAGCTGTAATTGATAACATTTCCTTGGATGCTGACACTTTTACTCATCCTGTGTCAGCCTATCAACTGTTGGCTACTCAGGGCAATGAGGAGGCAGAAAAGACTTTAAACCCAGTACATACTTCAGAATCTCTACAAAGGGATAAAGTTGTTGTCAATGTGATGCCTTCTACAGCTGGTGAGCCATCTGAGGAATTTGGAGTAAATTCTAATGATGATGACTCTGGTTCTTTTGATGGAAGTATGAACTTAGGGGGAGATGAAGGCCCAAGTTCTATTCCAGAGTTACCTGAATGGGCATTGACAAAGGAGTCTACACCAGGGCATTTCAATGTATCCTTAGTCAAACAAGTCATGGTTATCCAAAAGGCAATTCAGGAAACTTCAAATGCTGGTACCAAAGGCTATTCTTCAATCCCACTTAGATTCTCTACATCTCATGAAGCTACAACAATTAAGACTGAATCTAAGCGTGGATGAACTCAAGAAGGATATAGCTGACTTGAAGTCCTACAATACTGAGAAGCTGGATTCAATCATGCCCTTTGGTACCATGCAGGAACTGTTACTGAGACTGAGAAGAGAATCAGATGCTGAAAAGAAGATGGCTGAATTGGAGGAAAGAGTTCAAGTTATTGAAAATTCTATGGTCACCATTCTTCACAATCAACAGTCTCAGACTAGTCTTCTAATATAACTGGCTAAAGCACAGGGCTTGACCCCTCTCCTTGATGATAACAAAAAGGGGGAGAATAGAGGGGAAGGGGAAGGGGAGCCATCTACACATATTCAAATATCAAAAGTGCTAGTTACAGCCATCACTACTCTTCCAACACTTCAAATCAAAGGAAAGCTTGATACAATTGATCTAATCCAGCTAGCAGCAACTGAGATGAAGGTGAAAGAGAAAAGGAGAAGAATTGATGAAAGGATGCAATAAATGTTTGGCTCTACAACTACAAAATCCTTACATGTGAAACATAGCACAAAAGTTGAGCCAATCATTATGGAGCACAAGCCAGTAAGGAGGAATAAGGTTGGAGAAACTTCTTTCAGGAACCTGAAGCCCATGGTACTCAAGCCAACCACTAGATTCAACAAGGACTCTACAAAGAATCCTCTAAGCTTTGCTCAACTAAAAGAAGTGGATTTTCCTCTTCCAAAGCCTGATGAAGACAAAGTTTTGGGTGGTAACATCATAAAGCACAAAGAGACCAAGGATGTAGTGGAAAGAATGAATATGGCTATCATTTATAGAGAGGGAAAGAGCATCTGTGTGATGCAAGGACATTCCAAATTCTCAATAGCCAAGAGAGAAGAGATCAAGAGACTAAAGGAAGAAGCTAAAAAGCTGAAGGCTGATAAAAGAGCACAAGCAAAGCTTGAAAAACAGCTAAAGTCATTTCAAATTGAAGAAAAGAAGAAGATTGAAGACAAGAGTGAAGGAGACAAGACTGAAAGCATAAATGTGGATATGGGGAATATGGTTGGTGAAAGTGTGGAGGAAAGAAGTGAGGAAAGAAAGGAATGGCAGAAAGGGAACAGGAAGAAGGCCAATGCAAAAAGGAAGAGTGGATATGACACTGAGGCAACCCAATCAAAATCTAAATCACTACCTTCTATTCCTGAACCTGTTGTGGCTGATCCCAGTATAAATATCCATGGTGAAACAATCATCCCTAAAGAGGAACCTATTGATTGGGACACCATCAAATTGCCTACCTTCTTAACTACCTCTCCACCACCAAAGAAACTGCAAAGAAAATTCAAATCAACACCTCCTCTAACCTCAAGTAAATTCACTCAGAAACATAAACCTAAGCCTAAGCCACAAGCCTCAAAGGATGATTGTGTTCACATTTGTGACATAAAAGAATAAACAGATATTGAACTCTACCTGGATGAGCTGGAGGAAGTAAGGGGAATAAATGCCTATGGACAGCTACCAGAAAGGCTAGTTTTCAAGTATAAAGGAAGTGTGGAAAGGACTTGGCCTCTTCAAAGAATTCTAAATGAGGGCTATTCTACCTTGATTAGAGTCTACTCAGCTATCAAAAGGGATACTGGCTTTACCAGGACTGCCAAAACTGAGATTCTCAACAAGATTGCCAGCATAAGGAAGAATTGGTGGGAGTCAAATTCCTTGCCTAGAACATTACTCATCCCTGAGCATGGGATTACAATTCATAAATCACCTCATTGGTTGATGGAGTTCAGAGACAATAAAGGAGTCAGAAGATTTTTCAGACTTGAAGACCAGCTTAAAATTGCCAGTAATGAAACTCTCAAGGACATGCAATCTAAGTTGGATATCAGTGGAGAAGATGAAGCTGAATTCTTCAGACAACTCCAACTTCAAGTAGAGGAAAATGACAGGAGGCTAGGGCAGAAAACAAGGGAACAAAGGAAAAGAAAATGATTTGCTCAGACTAAAGGAGCACCCTTGGAAACACTATAAATCTTCAACTCTATCTCAGTACATACCCATTTGCAGCACTTTTGAATTTCTACTTGGTTTCAACTCATATATTAGTTAAGTGTTTTGTTATCATCAAGTTAACCCTGAATTTATGTCTACAATTCTAGTAGACATAAATAGGGGGAGATTGTTAGAAATATATATAATAGTTTGATGATAAGTTAAACAAAACACTTAAGTAGAAATCTAGTGTTTGTAGCCTCAACGGATAAGACCACTTTGGCTATCCGTTGATGGAGTACCTTTACTTAGAAATAAGTTTAGTATTATAGCATATTTCAGTCTCTATATTTAAGTTATAATTCTTAGAAGTTGTGGGAAATTATAAGTCATGTTGACTACTAGTGGATATGCAAATAGGAGGGCTAATTGTAAATATTTCATGCCTTGTAATTTTGTATAAATGAAGTAGTATCAACTGATAGATTAAAGGCCTTCAACGGATGAGAAACAAAGCCTCAACGGATGTCTCTAAAGCATCAACGGATAAAGCCATCAACGGATCAAAGCTTCAACGGATGTTCAGTTTCATAGCAGTTGATAGTGACAATTCATAAGCTGACAGAGGCACATGGGTTGACAGAGACAATTGGAATGTGGTAGCCTCTTGGAAGAATCAAGAAAAAGAAGCATTTCCATTCTGGTGCAAACAAGGAAGTATTCAAAGATTCACAGATTATCTTAGATTGCATTGGATAGAGAAATGAAGAAGAAACATGTGAAGAACTATTTTATAATTGTATTTTATCTTTGTCTTCACTTGTAAACTTGGTGATATATAAACCAAGTTGCAGCTAGTAATTAGATGTGAATTTTCCAGAGCTGTTTAGAAAAACATAGAGAGAAAATCATTTAGTTTGTACTAGGAAGCAGCTGTGAACAATTCTTTGTATCACATATTTTCTGAAATACACATCTCTGGTGGAACAACAAATCCACCAGAAAAGTTTTTAAAGCCTTTGTGTTCTTTACATTTGTGTTTCGAATATACATCTGTCTGCACCTGCTCCAAGCAATTCACACACATCTATTCATCATACACTTAGCTTTTGAAACTGCTCAAAACTTGAAAAAGTTTTGAGATTTACATTCAAGCCCCCTTCTGTAAATCTCATTGTTAGTTCCTTGGGAATAACATCAACCTCGAGTGATCGAACAACCATTGGTGTGGTTAGTGGATGAGCTTTGTCCATGTAGAACCGATTAAGAATCTTTTCAGTGTAGTTTGATTGATGAACAAATATTCCTGAAGATAAGTGATCCACCTGTATACCTAAACAAAATCTTGTCCTTCCAAGATCTTTCATTTCAAACTCATTTTTCAAATAGTTAGCGGCATTAGTAATATCTTCAGTAGTACCGATAATATTCAAATCATCCACATATACAGCAATAATAACAAAACCAGTTGATGATCATTTAATAAATATACAAGGACACACTTGATTATTAATATATCTATCATTCAATAAGTATTCACTAAGCCTGGTGTACCACATACGACCAGATTGTTTTAAACCATACAATAATCGTTGTAATTTAATAGAATATAAATGTCGAGGCTTAGTGTCCTCAATATTTAACCCTTCAGGAAGTTTCATATAAATATCACTATCAAGTAATCCATATAGGTATGCTGTCACAACGTCCATCAAATGTGTTTCCAGTTTTTCCATACAAGTCATACCCATTAGAAAACGAAAAGTAACTATATCAATCACAGGAGAGTATGTTTCTTGGTAATCAAAACCAGGTCTTTGAGAGAATCCCTGGGCTACTAGCCGGGCCTTATATCTCATAATTTCATTTCTCTCATTTTGTTTTCATACAAACACTCATCTATTCCCGATATGGACTACACCAGCTGGTGTTTGGACTGCAGGTCCAAATACATTTCTCTTGCGCAAGGATTGCAATTCTTCTTGAATCACAATTTTCCATTTTGGCCAATCATCTCAGTGTCGACACTCTTCCACACTTTGTGGTTCAGGATTGGAGTTCATAATAATATCAGATGCCACGGAAAAAGCATATACATCATCAACCTCAATACTCCCACGATCCAGTAATTTCGCGTTATGGACATAATTCACTGAGATCTCATAATTTTCAAGTACCTTTGCTTATGTGGAAGCATTTGCCACTTCTGGGGCAACATTCTCTTCTGGAGGCAATCCCACGTCTGGGAGTTTTGTTACAGCCACTTCAGGGGCTTGAACCTCTTCAGGAGGAAATACCACTTCTGGGGTATTTTCTGAAACTTTTGCCACTTCTGGGGCAATTCCAATCAATTTCCGTTTTTGTGGTACAATATCTTTTGCACCAATTGGTCTACCACGCTTCTGGCGTGGCTTTGAATCACCAATCAATTCTTCAGGAATTAATTTCTTAGTAGAGATTTCAACTCGTGTCGGAGCATTAACAGCAGGTATATGTGACCTTATAATATGTCTAGAGTCACTAAAGGCATCTGGCATTTGATTAGCAATATTTTGTATATGAATAATTCTTTGAACTTCAGATTCACATTGATTAGTACGTGAATCAATAGAATTTAATCCTGATACATTCCATGATATTTCGGAATTTAATTTATGTAAATCATTATCTCCCCATAATTTAGGGAACATGGATTCATCAAAATGACAATCAACATAGCGAGCAGTAAAAACATCACCAGTTAATGGTTCCAGATATCTTATAATAGATGGAGAATCAAAACCAACATATATACCAATTCTTCTTTGAGGTCCCAATTTATTTCTTTGTGGTGGTGATATAGGAACATACACAGCACAACCAAATACTTTTAAATGATATATATTAGGTACTTGACCAAGAACTAATTCTTGAGGGGATTGTTTGTGGTAAGTAGAAGGCCTTATTCTAATTATATTTGCAGCATGAAGTATTACATGACCCCAAACAGATATAGGTAACTTTGCCCTTAGGAGTAAGGGACGGGCAATAAGTTTAAGTCTTTTAATTAAGGATTCTTCTAAACCATTTTGTGTATGTACGTGAGCCGCCGGGTGTTCAACTGAGATTCCTACTAACATATAATATTCATTAAAAGTTGTAGATGTAAATTCAGCAGCATTATCTAGTCGGATTGATTTAATGGGATGGTCAGGAAATTGAGCTCGAAGTTTAATTATTTGGACAAGTAATTTGGCAAAGGCTGCATTTCGGGTTGTAAGTAGACATACATGAGACCATCAAGTTGACGCATCAATTAAAACCATAAAGTACCTAAATGGGCCAGAAGATGGATGAATAGGACCACAAATGTCACCTTGAATTCTTTCTATGAATTTCGGGGACTCGGTTTGAAGCTTAACTAGGGATGGTCGGACAATCAATTTTCCTAAAAAACATGCTGAACAATGAAGTTCATCTTGGGATATTATCTTTTGAGTTTTAAGAGGATGTCCCACAGAATTTTCAATGATACGACGCATCATAGATACTCCTGGATGACCGAATCTTTCGTGCCAAAGGGAAAGTAGTTTTGGGTCCATGACTTTGGGGATGTTGACACTATGAGATTCAAGAACTCGTATACTCATAACATATAATCCTGAAGAAACCGAGTGGAATTTTTCTAGGACCCTTTTATTGTCAACGGTGTTTGAGGTGATGAGAAGGTATTGTTTTTCATTCTCATTAGTAGTTTCAACGTGAAACCTGTTAAGACGGATATCTTTAAAACTCAGTAGGTTTATAGTTGACTTGCTAGAGTATAAAGCCTCTTGTATGTGTATGTGTGTCTTATTTGGTAGAAGAAAACTAGATTTCCCAAAACCTTCTATTATATTTGATGTACCCGATACAGACATGTGAGTTGGTTTTTGTCAACTATGAGAAGTATTTCTGACATTGTAAAATAGTGTGTGTGGTTGCGCAATCAACAATGCATATATCTTCCATCTCTATACATATATAAACGAAAAATATATTTATTAAAAACACACCGAGTACATAGAACAACAACATGAAACAAGTACATAAAATGAGTACATAAGTAAAACACAAAGAAAATAAGTAAAGCAAGACAATACATATGAAGTCTAGTCGTCTAAACCATAATAAAGATTAGTACCAGTGTCTATTTCATTTGAGGCCTTATTGACTGGTCCATTAACTAGATTATAATTAGCGAAGTTGGTTTTTACTCTTTTTCCATTATTCCTTTTGGATGACTCGTAGAGATCAACAAGATGTTTGGGTGTGCGACAAGTACGTTGCCAGTGCCCCTCAGATCCGCACCAATGACAGATGTCTCGGTTCTCTCCTTCTTGGAGTGCCTTTCTTTTATTTAGCACTTCACGTTGCCATTTCTGGTGGCCAGAGTTGTAACCATCACGTTGCCACTTCAGGTGGCCAGAATGATACTGATTGTGAAACCGACCACGAAAATTTCCACGTCCACGGTTTCGTCTATAACCCCATCCTCCTCTATGCCCTTTCCCACGTTCATTCTTCAAGAATGACGTGTTATGTACTTCAGGTAACTGGGCAGAGCATGTGGGACGTATCTGATGATTTTTCAGTAGCAACTCATTATTCTTTTCAGCCACAAGAAGGAGAGATATCAGCTCGCCATATTTCTGAAAATTACACTCCCTATATTGTTGAGTCAGGATCATAGTGTTGGGGTGAAAGGTTGAGAGGGTCTTTTCAATCATTTCAGCATCAGTAATATTTTCACCACATAAAATTAATTTTGAGCTTATCTTGAAAAGAGCAGAATTATATTCAGCTACATATTTAAAATCTTGTAACCTCAAATTAATCCAGTCATATCGGGCAGATGGCAAGTGAACAAGTTTCTAGTGATTAAATCTATCCTTGCGATTATTCCAAAGGGTGAGTGGATTTTTGATAGTGAGGTATTCAGATTTTAGATCTTCGTGGATGTGATACCTAAGAAATATAATCGCTTTTGCATTTTGTTCAACAGTTGGGATTTTTTCTAGGTCAATAGTATCTTTTAGGCCATTAGCACTAAGGTATAATTCCGCATCAAGGACCCATGACAAATAATTATTCACCGAAACATCCAAGGCAACAAACTCTAATTTTGCAAGATTCGCCATTCTGAATAGATTTTAAATAAGATATAATATGTCACATAATATTTAAACAGGCAAGTTTGAAATAATAAGTTTATACAAAAGTTACTACGGCATAGCCGGCCAGAAAACTTTTGATTATTACTTGACGGCAGCGCCATTTTTATAATATCCAACAAACTCTAATTTTGCAAGATTCGTCATTCTGAATAGATTTTAAATAAGATATAATATGTCACATAATATTTAAACAGGCAAGTTGAAATAATAAGTTTATACAAAAGTTACTACGGCATAGCTGGCCAGAAAACTTTTGATTATTACTTGACGGCAGCGCCATTTTTATAGTAGTATTACTTGACGGTAGAGCCATCTTTATATTACTTGACGGCAGAGCCATCTTTATAGTATTATTTGACGGCATAGTCATCTTTATAGATTTCAATCAGTAACATAAATATGTAATAATATTTAGAAGAAAATGAGGAAAAGAAAACGTACCTCTTTTATGAAATAGTTTTTGTTGATAGGGACTCGTGGGTCAGAATAAGTCGTAGCTCTTTCGAGAATAAAGCTTCAGTTGGCAGAGACTCGTGCTGATAACGTGTTATGAACCTTTGTTATAAACCTTGACTGAAAATATTAATTATGTTTAATGTAGAGGAAGTATAGAAGAGAATAGAAGATGGAGAGAAAGTTGTGTTTCATTTCATTAGCTAAATGAGCTATTTATAGTAGTTGGTTTACAAGGTTTACTAAGTAAGATATTCAAATCTTTTTTATTAAGTTTTACAAATCTTCCTCAATAAGTTTTACAAGTCTTTCTCGGTAAGATTCGAGAGACTTTCTCGATACGCTTTGACAATCACTTTATTTTTATTCAAATATTTTAACAATTTATTCATTCACCTCTAAATTTCTCCCCGGATTTTACAAAACTGAAAGAAAAAGAAAAATTACCTCAAACCAAAAACTATTTCCTTGTATTTTTAACCAAAAAAGGCACATATGTCTTGCTTATCCAGGAGTCTAACGGGCCTTACTTGACCCGAAATCCGGGTTTAGAGAGAAGCATGCATCTTTGTCTAGAAAGTGAGGCAGCGTGTTGAATCGTCACACTCACCACCGTGTTGTTACGGTCTAAATTGAAAAAATGCAGCCCCCAAACCCTAACCCTAATTACCCTCCCCAAAATCAATTAGATCCCAATACTCTCTATTATCAACAATCACACACATCTAATTACTCTTATTATTATCCTAATCCTCATCTTCATCCTCCAAACCCTAATTTTCCCCAACACTCATTTCAACCCGAATCTTCTTTATCCACTTATGATCCTTATTATAATGTGGCTCCGAGTAATCAGGTTGTTAACCCGGCCGAATTCGACCCGAATTCTTACCCGGCGCAATCGTACGGGTATGAGTACCAGGCCCAGCAACCCGGTGGGATGGTTTACCAGCAGTATCAAGCTGTTAGTGTGGAAGCAAAAGCAATGGCTGTGCCGTATTATTCGGACCCGAATGGCGGTTCCGTTTCGCATAATTGGGCTGTGAATGAGGTTGCTAGTGCTGCAAATGTGAGTGATTGTTTTCTTTATTTGATGAATTTGATTGGTATGCTTTCTTGTTGGATTAGCTCACTGCATTGAATTTGTAATTATTGATGGAATTATAAGTTTTAGAACCCAAGAAAGTAGGAGTTAGAGTTCTAGTATGATGTTCGGTTTTGAATTTTCTGCGAGATTCTTGATTTAGTGGTTTTATATGTAGATAGTATATTAGGAGGATTATTTTGTTGCTCCGTCACTTGTATATTGTATTGTTAAGCTCAGTGCATATTGTTGTCATGGCACCCGGCTAGTCAGTACTGGTTGGTTTGATAAAGTCAACCGGAGAGGTCGACTTGCGAATTTGGAAAATTTACAATGGAAAAAATTAAAAACGTGCTCAACATCGGCAACAATTAACTTGCTAATCTCAGCTTACATATCTTTGTGTGGGTGTCTTTATGTATGTATAAATTGATTAAAATTTAATATACATGTAGTATAATTTGTTTATGTATTTATACAGTCAGCGTATTTATTTGTATACATGGAATGAGAAAAAAGAAATGTTTGTGATTAACATAGCTATTTTGTGATTGATATACATATGAGGATGGGAATGTTACAGATTTGTCGTGGCAAACCACGTATATCAGATATATATTCACGTATATCAGATATATATTGTTGTATATGATTTATTAATTATTATTAATTTGTCAAATATTCTTCGACTTATGATTTATTAATTATCATTATTTTGTCAACTAGTCTACGACCAGTCGACTAGGATCCAATAAATCGGAAACAATCAATTTAGAATAAAAAAAACTTTTTTATGGAACAGACATCAATATTCGTGGATAATACCTTACCTTCCACTTCCAGTTCCTATGTTAATAGGAGCGGGACCTCCATCGACTCGAGTTGACTGATCGACGTGACAACCATGGCTCAGTAGTGTGATGCAGTTTTAATCAGATCACTTGTGTCATATGTTTATCGTATTATTGAGAATTTTGATTCATACAAACAATAAGCAGCTAATAGGTAGTTTGGAAAGTGATGGTTGTGTCTGTTGTTTTAATAACTGAATTTAGAATGACAATTTGGACAACCATGGCTCAGTGTGATGCAGTTTCGATCAGATCACTTAATGCATATGTTTATCATATTATTGAGAATTTTGATTCATACAAACAATAAGCAGCTAATAGGTAGTTTGGAAAGTGATGGTTGTGTCTGTTGTTTTAATAACTGAATTTAGAATGACAATTTGTTTTTTTGTAAGTAGTTTAGAAGTAACTGACATATCAATTGCCGTAGGGAGTGACACTACCACCAAATGGGATGCACCAATATGCGCCTGTGAAACCAAAGCCTGTCTCTTTGTTGAATCGGCGAGCTAAACCGAAAGGCATTTGGAAGAAAGAACCAAAGACGAAAGTTGTACAGTCTGCGTGGTGTGAAGTTTGCAGGGTTAGTTGTGATACCAAGGATGTTCTGGACAAACATAAATCCGGAAAGAAGCACATGAAGAACTTGGAGAAACTAGGTACAGGCTCTGCACCCTCATCTCTCCCGGTTCCTGTCGCATCTGCAGGGCCAGAACATCCAGTTATTGGACCTCCGGAGAATCCTAATAAGAAGAAAACAACACAGTCAGTGGCAAAGGTTGTGCAATCTGCATGGTGTGAAGTTTGCAAGGTTAAATGCGACACGGTCGATGTTCTCAATGTGCATAATTCGGGTAAAAAACACAAAAAGAATTTGGAGAAACTTACAAGCGCATCAGTTCCTGTTCCTGTCACTTTCGTGAAGTCTGAGAATTCAGCAGCTGGGCCATTAAATCATGGTAAAAGTGTGTGTGTTGGCGAGAGAAAGTCAAAAAAGAAAGCAGCAGGTTCTCCTAAAGATTTAGAAACAAAGAGGAGAAAGGTTGTGGAAGGTGGGGCAGCGGTTTCTTCTGTCAGGACATGTGTTACATGTAATGTCGTTTGCAATAGTGAAACAGTTTTCCAATATCATATTCAAGGACAGAAGCATATGGCCATGATCATGAAGATTGCATCTCAGAGAATGAACATGGCTGCTGGTGCAATGTAGAAATAGAACAGAACTATGGCAAAACTTATATATCTCACATCATTAAGTTATTTACTTCTGTGCTCCTTGAGGTGCCGGCATTTAAATGTTTTTTTTTGGTAAGTGTGATTCATCTAATAGGGGATAAGGAGCTACTGTATAAATGCATTTGTTGATATTAATGTTAGCAAAATGCTTCATTTATACTTTGACATCCATGCTTTTATTGGTCTTGAGCATTACTTGCAATCTTTTAGGAAGTTGAAAGTGCTACTTTTATATTCTATGGTGCTTCTGGCATTAGGTTCAATATACAGCAAATGTATGCGACTTGTGTGAGGATTGTTTCCTGGGATGCTTGCTGTCTTGCAAATTGGAGTCCCAAGTGGTGGAATGAATCTTTTATCCTATATAGGACTTTCTTTAATAATTTTATTAGACCACTAGTGTAATTCTCTCCAAAAAAAACCTAGGAAACAGCTTCTGCACTGCTAGCAATCATTACAAGTACATAAATGTCAAAATTTATGTTGGCATATTTTAAGTATGAAAAAATTATAGCGTATTACTGTAATTTGCATGTACGAGATCATATTTGAAGAAGCGTAGGTCCTGCAATTTTGAATGAACAAATAGAAATCTGTTTTAGTTGGTGTTTTAAAATACGGGAATCGGAATTAGTTAGTAAAGATATATTATAGTGATTAATTGAATAATCGGAATGATTAATTGAAATACTAATTAGACATATTTAAAAAAAAAATTATAATACTTAAATTTTGTAATATTAGTATAAGAATATATATTGATTAATCGAATTTTAAATTTGAATCGGTAACCAACCGATTAATCGGGTGATTGTTAGAAGTGAGGCTTAAGTGGGAAATTAGCAACATCAACTCGTCATACTATGCACGGGTCTTTGTTAATATTTTTATATTATTTAAAATAATAATAATTTTTTTAGTTATTATTAAGTAATATATAATTGACGAAATTTGGACCATTAACCTTATTAGTATATTTTTAAATAATATTTATAAATAATATTGACTTGTCGATATCTCAACTTCTCTACATGTGTTTTGACTTGTCGATATCTAAACTTTTCTATATGTATTTTGACTTATCAATAGCTCCACTTCACAACATGTATTTTGACTTGTCGATATCTCCACTTCTCTACATGCTAAACTGACTTATCGATATTTTCACTTCTCTACAAGTTGTGACTTCTCTACAAGTAAAGTGACTTCGCTACAAGTGAGGTGACTTATCTACTGGCCAAATCGACTTCTCGATATCTTCTTGACATTTGACTTGGAATATTTTTCAACCTATAGCTTTATTCTTTACGAAGCACTTTATCATCATTCTGAGTCATAATCAGGCTTGATCTTCTTCCAAATATTTATTCCTAAATTGTTAGTTGTTTACTGAAAAATACTCAAGTCTAGTCTATTCAAACAATTTTACGCACTTAAAAGACATTATTACAAATTACATAAAATTATAAGTCAACTATAACTTAGAATTGCCAATATGACTTCTTGTTATATAAAGGTATGTCTTGCACAATAATTAATATATTAACTATAAATCATAACTTTTCATTTTTTTTACATAACATTCAATAAAAATCTATAAAATTTAATAAAAATAATTTTTAATTTTCAAATACGTATTTACATTTATTTGTTTGATAATTTTTTATAATTCTAGTGATCCAAATACCCACGTTCAAGTACATATTTACATGACTAGTTTACCCATGTATATAATATTTATATAAAAAATGTTGTTGTGGGAATTAAACTTCTGTCTTTCCATTCATTTATACATATTCATGCCATTACATCTTATGATCATATGTGTTTTTAATGATAGACATAATATGTGAGTGTCATAAATAGTAACTATATTATTTAAATTCAAACATAATATATCTAAAATTAATATTATTCCGTAAAAAATAACTTATATTAACGTTCATGTAAATTTTACTTTATTCAATATTATGACATTAAGTTTTTATGATTTTAGTGAACTTTTTAACTCGAGAAGAGGACTTACAAATTAGTAGCATTGAATTTAATGATAAAATAATTTATCAACTCATGAATTATTTATCAAAAACTTAATTTTGTATTCTTGTGAATTACATTAAAGGTTTTGTTTAACTATTATGTGCTGATTCTCAATGATCAGGAGGAGCTCAGGATCTGACTGTGTTTAGATGTCATCGGTATTTGATGTATCGTCAGGATTTGATGCATCATCACTATCTACAGAACATCAGCATCTGAAGGCAGTCTGTTGTGAAGATTGATTTTGTTCCTTACTTTGAGGGGTGGATATCTGTTGCGTTCTAAGTGATAGGACTTTGTATATTCAGTAAAAGATATGTATCATTTTCTGTTAGTGTTGGATATATTTGTGATATAATGTCTAATCTGATTTGTTTAGTTTCAGAACTTAATATCAGGACTTATCAGGACTTATTAGAAATCAGAACTTACTGAAGTCGGAACTTATATCAGAACTTAAGGTCGTCAGGATTTATATCCGGACTTAAGTGCGGGTACTTCAGATAAGGAATGCAGCTGATTTACATGAGAGGATCATGACTAAAATAAAGGAAGATATGCATCGAGAGTTGGACGACTAGAAGACTTGTAGAAGATAACATATGATTGATATATTTTAGGAGGAGATATATTTCATATCAATTAGAAGATATCTTGTAACTGTGTACTATATAAACACAGCTTAGGGTTTACACTATATGTGTTATCATTAACGAGAAGATTATTCTTTGTAACCCTAGCAGCTCTTAGTGATATTGTTCATTACTGAAAGAGTAGTTTAACCTACTTTGTAACAGAACTTATTATATTGAATAAACTTGATTACTGTTACATACTTGTGTTCTAAATCGATTTGATTATATAAACACTATATTCAACCCCCTTCTATAGTATTGTGTGACCTAACAAGTGGTATCAGAGCCTCTCTGTTGATATACAAACAGTGAGATCCAGTTTACAATCATGTCTGACGAAACACAAACTCCACCTAAGCCCACAAAAATTCAAGATACTCAAAACAATCAAACCCACAGTCGATATGAAAGTATTAGGGTTCCCATACTGAGAGCATCAGAGTATCCTATATGGAAGGTAAAGATGGCTACGTTTCTGGAAGCCACAGATCCAGAATACCTTGATAGAATTAATGATGGACCATATAAGCCTACCAAACTTTTTGTTGCAGTTCCTGATCAACCAGTAAAGACCATACCAAAGGAGAAAGGTGATTACACACCTGAAGACATCTCATTTATTGCCAAGGATGCAAGGGTAAGGCATTTACTTCATAGTGCAATTGACAATGTCATGTCAAACAGGGTAATTGGATGCAAGACTGCAAAGGAAATATGGGATGCTTTGGAGACAAGATGCCAGGGAACTGAAGCCATCAAAAAGAACAGGAAGACAATACTCACACAGGAGTATGAGCACTTTGACTCAAAATCTGATGAGTCACTGACTGATTTATATGACAGATTTTCCAAACCCTTGAATGATCTGTCACTGGTGGACAAGGAATATGATCTTGAAGATTCAAATCTAAAATTCTTTTTAGCTCTTCCTGAAAATTGGGATTTGAAGTCTACTACCATAAGAGACAACTATGACCTTGCTGAAACTACTCTTGATGAAATGTATGGTATGCTCAAGGCTCATGAACTTGAGATGGATCAGAAGAGCAAAAGGCATGGAAGAAAGTCAAAGAAAGTTGTACTTAAAGCTGAGGAGGAATATCCTAAAGCGGTTGTCTCAAAGAGGGGCAAAGGAAAGGCTCTCATCATACAGTCTGATTCAGAGTCATCATATTCTGATGATAATGATTCAGAATCTGAAAATTTATCTGAAGTGGATGTTGATGCAGAGATGATGCAACTGTGTGCTCTTATGGTGAAGGGTATCACAAAGATAACCTATAAAAAATTCAGAAAGGGTAAGAAGGTTTCCAGGAAAGGTGGAAGTTCTGAAAAGAAAGGGTTCAGAAAGACTGAAGGCAAAGGAGGAAAGTCTGACAGGGGAGACAACTCAAATGTCAAATGCTACAATTATGGTGAAAGAGGTCACATCTCTCCTGACTGCAAGAAAGGAAAAGGTGATAAAGGTCAGGCACTTATCACAAAGAAGAAAAATTGGGCAGACACTTCAGATTCTGAAGAAGAGGTGAACTATGTTTTGATGACAAATGCTGATAGCAGTTCTAGAACTGCTGAATTGAAAGTACCTCATTCAACTCTTGATTTTCATACTGATGATATTTCTGAGCTAAGATTATATCTTAAAACCATGTTCATTAGTTTTAGAGATCAGACTTTAGAAAATGAAAGATTAAAATCTGAAAGTCTTGCTCTTAGAAACAGAAATGACTACTTAGAAAAAGAGTTAGTTATATTTCATCAAATTCAGAAAGAAAGAGATGAGGCTTTGTATGTTAAAGATAAACTGTTAAAATTAAATAAAGCTCTTAAATCTGAACTGGAAAAGGAAAAGGAGATAATCAAAATTTGGACTAACTCTCAAAGAATAACTCAGAAAAACTTAGAAAATGGAAATTGGAAAGAAGGACTAGGTTACCTAGATGATAAAGAAGAAAAGGAAACTGTGTAATCTAAACCAAACTTTACCAAGAAAGCTGAAAAGCCTAAAATTAATCCTGTCAAGTTTGTGTCAAATTCTGACAAGTCAAAATCTGAAAAGATGAAAGACTCTAAAACAGAAGTCAAAGAAAAGTCAACTTCTGACAATTCAAAACAGGATAAACCAACTGTGGTAAATGTTGGCTTAATGACAAAGAAGCAGCTTAAGTATAAGTTGAAAGAGATTAAAAATGTGAACAAGGTAAAGGAAGCTAGGGAAAATAGGAATGGAAAGGAAGGTGTGAATAAAAGCAATAATTATATGCATGTTCCTAATGCTCCTAGAAAGAAATGCTATAATTGTGGAAACTTTAACCATCTTGCTTCTTTTTGCAGGAAAAATAAAGATATAAACTCTTTACCTCCTAGATCAGGAGTTAATAGTCAGTCTGTTAGGTTTAAACCATAAAATCCTTGGTTTCATTGTGGTAGTTTATGGCATTCTATTTATACTTGTAAGGAATATCATAGTTTATACTATGATTATTATCAAATAAAACCTTCTTTAAAGAAAGTTAGTGTAATTCCTTCTAGTGTAAATTCTGATGCAAAGTCTGATATAAAGTATGATAAAAAGCATGTTAGCATAAACTCTGAAACTAAATCCACTGCAAATGCTAACAAACTTAAAAAGGCCAAAGGATCCAAGCAAGTCTGAGTCCTTAAAACTAACCAATAGTGGTCTTTGTGATTGCAGGGCAACATGAAAAACATCCTGGTTCTGGACAGTGGATGTTCAGGATATATGACTGGAAATAAAGCCCTGCTATCATACTTTGTGGAGAAAGCTGGCCCAAGAGTTTCTTATGGAGATGGCAATATGGGAAAGACTTTGGGATATGGCAATATCAATCTTGGGAATGTCATAATTGAATCAGTAGCTCTTGTCTCGGGACTTAAACACAATCTGCTAAGTGTGAGTCAAATCTGTGACAGAGGTTATCATGTGGATTTCTTTGAAGAACACTGTGAAGTTGTAAGTAATTCTACAGGCAAAGTGGTTCTGAAAGGTTACAGACATGCTAACATATATGAAGCCAGACTTTCAACAAATTCTGATGGTTCTGCAATCTGTCTGTTAAGCAGAGCATCAATTGAAGAAAGCTGGAATTGGCACAAAAGACTCTCTCATTTAAATTTCAACAACATAAATGAGCTATTAAAGAAAGATCTTGTGAGAAGACTGCCAAAATCAGTATTTGCTCTTGATGGTCTTTGTGACTCATGTCAAAAGGCAAAACAAAGAAAATCCTCATTCAAGAGCAAAACTGAATCCTCAATTCTTGAGCCTTATCACTTACTGCATGTTGATCTATTTGGTCCAGTCAATGTCATGCCCATTGCAAAGAATAAATATGCTATGGTTATAGTGGATGAGTGTAATAACCTCAATTTTTGTAACTATTCAAAACCCTAATGAATAGTAAATTATGTTGATTGTAAAATATTATCAGACCACCCTATATAGGGATCCTTTTGTTGAAGTTTATAAAAAGGGATTAGAAGGGTAATAAAGGATATTAAAAAGGATTATAGAGCCCATGACAATTCAACCACGGATACGTTCCTTCGAAATGATTAGCAAGAACGAACGATAAACGAGTCGTAAAATAATTAAACGACAAGTAATGCAAGAGAAATTAGTGCAAGGATTAAGGATAATGATCAAGCAATTAAGCAAGGATTAGCATAAAAGATGCTTCCACCACCAAGCAATGACAAGTGGCAATGATGAAGTCACCAAGGTCATGTCATACTTAATCACACCCCACTCACTTTGATCATCCAATTAACCACCCAAATAGCTCACTCAACTCCCATTTTCCACCACAAACATAATTAACAAAGAAAAACACTATCCCCCTCCCAAGAATGTTTCTCTCGGCCCAAGCATAAACAAGGAAGAAGAAAAAAGAAAAACCTAGGCTACACTCCATCATTTCCATCAAGGTTTGTTTTTAAACCTTTCATATATCAAGATTAAGACTAGCTATGAGTTTAAGCATCAATCTCCATTCCTAGATAGCTTAAACAATTCATCAAAGAAGATGATGAATAGTGTTTTCAAGTTACTAACTTTATTTTCTTTGTTTTTCCTTTAAGATCCAAGCATTCATAGGCTATCTCAAGGCTTCTTAAGGATTCCTAGCTACTCTAATCACTCCAAGGAAGGTATAACACCTCCAGACCCTAGCTTAACTTTGAGCTTTAGTTGAGTTTTAAGCATGTTAAGTGACGGTTATAGTAGTTAGTATAATAAAAGCATGGTTGTTACATGATTGTATTGATGGTTAAGATTAAGTGGTGGATTGGATGATCCTTGTATGCTAATTGAGAAATGGATGGATTATGGAGAAGTTTTGATTTAAGAGGATGTTAGGAGTGAGTATCTTGATGGTTGATGATTTGTTGGTTGTATTGGTATAGATTAGAAATGGAAAAGCATGAAAATGTACCCGTTATAATGCCCGATTTTCTTTAGGCCCAACTTACACTAGACAGTAGGTATACTAACCTCTCTGTCCAGACCCGACCACTGCCATTACTAGATATATTACGTTATAATCTTCGTTTTGATATGTGGTTCACTTGAATCCGATGTACGGTTTAGGAGAAACGACAGTTTTAAGTAACGGTGTTTCGCGAACGTACCATTACCCTCGCTTTACTTTGAAACCTTGGTTCAGGTCCTTAAATGACTAATTGGAGTATGAAATAATTATGTAAGACTAATTGGTCAGTTGGTAGAGTATTCGCGAAGGATTCGCCTTAAAAAGTTAAACAGTTAATTTTATAAAAATGGTGGAGCCGAGGGTGCTCGAGCGACTTATGTGAATCGTTAAGCGCAAAAGCGAACGTTATGGTTTAAATGGTTAAAGTCTAGTTTCTTAAGAGACCGTGGTTTAATTCAAACTTATATGTTGTTTATAGGTTACTAGACTCGCCTCAGGCCTTTTACCACCCCCAGTCGCTCAGGCAAGTTTTCTACCAGTTATACTGTTGTTGTGATGTATATAATTGTTTGTGCATTATCTTGTGATAAGTGCATGGTTGTTATTAGCAAGTCTTGCGATATATTGGAGCATGTTGTTATGATATAAATATGCATGCCTTTTTCATAATCTTGATATCTCGTTATCGATTCAAATGCTTATAAACTGCATAATACCTATACTAGAGATAAGCAGTAGTTGCGTATACCCTTGGTATAGGGGACCTAAAGGTGAACTTATTTCTAAACCAAGAGTCGATGTTCCCGAGAATAATATATGTATATTTATATATATATATAGTTTTCTATAACTATTAATCGAATAAGATATATTCGATGGTTTTGAATAATAATCAAACTTATTTTCGATTATTCAAATAAGGATCGTACTTTCGTATAAGCATATATCTTTTGTTATTTAATTATTCGTTTCAAGTATGAGTTTTGAAACTTCTACTTCAATTATTTTATAAAGAGTATCCTTTATGGGAATATTATTTAAATAATAATATTCAGATATTTTCTAATATATCGGGACTGATTTATTTTATTAAATCAGCATTACTCCAAACATTCTCAAAAATGTTTTCAAGTCTTCAAAATAATTTTAAAAATTAGAGCGGATCCCAAAACTCGTTTTCAAATTTAAGATCTTCCTTTCGAAGGGGATTTAAATACTCGCTTAAAAATCTGAGGGATCCGGCTCTGTGGTGTATTTTATATTCGCAATGAGGTTGCTGTTTTGATAAAAGAATTTGATTACTTGCCCAACGTTCGGGAAGTAAGTCCATCTAATTGAGTCGGCATAAGCTATAGGCCGAGGTACGGTCTATCAAAGTGTAAGAGGCTGGATGGTAGTCCGTCAACGCGTAAGAGGCCGGGTGGTGGTCCAGCACAAGGTCCTAATGCGGCTAGGGTGATGACCGGTGGGGGATTCATCCATCTACTAGTAGAAAATGTTACTTATTGGTATCTTTGTCTGATCAGCAAGATATCATGTTTATGCCAAAATTCTATTCATTCCAAATTCATTGGATATTACAACTCTATTTATACTTTTCATGACAGAGGTTTTCAGGGAATTTGTGAGAGATATATATAGGTATATATATATCGGGACTTAATGAAGTATCTCGTAATTTCATTTCAATCAAATAATATTTCAAAGATTGAATCTATTCAAGTCTTATGTTGAAGTCCCATCTATGTGATGAACCTTGGAAAACTTATTATACTTTGAACAGTAACAGTTCAAGTAGTTTTCTAAAATGATATAAGTATAGTGAAGTAATTGGTAACTTCATTTCCTTTAAGCTTATATCCAGTAAGTAATTATCTTACCTTTGATAAAGATTTCCGGTTAGTTATCTATTTAGATACTTGCATTATTGATTACATTATATATTATCTTGCGAGCTGTAATGCTCACTCTTGCTTCATTTCTTCATCACACAACAATAGTTAGGAAGGATAGCCAAACTCAAGCAGACCCGGCGCAAGAGCGTGGGAAGCGTCCCCGTCTTCCCATTGATATCATAGCTGTTATAGCTGCAGAGGTAGATCTATCTGTAGGCCATGCATTCTACTTTTGGGAATCAATTATGTATAATTATAACTTGTGTTGGATAATGAAAACTAATTGTAAACTTATTAAGTAATTATTTTGGATTGTAATAACTTTTAATTTGTGGATTCAAGGACTTGTACTTATTTCAATTTCATCTCTGAGACTATAACGTGTTGTGGTGTGTGTTATTATGGGGTCACAGCATGAGGTTATTTATTTTAATTAAGTTAAGTGATATTTATAGAAAGAAAGACCGTGACGACCCGGATTCCCAACCCCGGATCTGGGGGTGTTATAGAAATGGTATCAGGGCCAAGCGTTATAAACCTCAGAGATGATGCGACGATATAATAATAAACTCATAAAGATAATAAGAACTCCTGCCCAGTTCATGGTCGGACTACTTAAAGTAGCGCTGACAGTTAAAACCCTTACGGGAATTCTTATAAGTATCATGATAGTAACTTAGCTCGTTTAATGTGTAGGCGCATGAGATAGAGGACCCAGAGATGTTCGAGCGTGAGCATGATGAGGCACTGCTAGATGTCGAGGATTAGGAGGACCCTGAGGAGGATGAGATGGATTTGGAGGACCCCTCAGAGGAGTCAGAGACAGAGGTTATTGCGATTTCAGATGAGGAGGACCCGGATGAGGTCCCAGTAGCTGAGGAGCATGTCGGTGCTATCGTGGAGTATACCGGTACCCCCTACCCTCACTCCCCGTGGTCAGAGCTCCTACCCCTCCACCATTATCTTGGAGCCCCTATGATGACAGCTCTGAGACCCATACCCCCGAGCCCAGGCAGACCGAGGAGGCACCCCCAGCGGATCCGGATTCACCACCTCTCGACCCTGCCCATAGGCAGTCTTTGTTAGCTCACGGCTATGTTCAGGATGTTCTGAGGACTCGAGTGGTTGTTGCTGAGGCCCGGCTGGATGAGATCAGGAGAGAGTTAGATGCACAGAGAGCTGGTAGGCGTGCACGAGCTCATAAGGCTAGAGCTACCATACCCTGATCTCTGAGGAGAGAGCTGACCGGGATAGAGCTTATGGCCCGTGCGAGACTCCGATCACTTCAGGGAGACAGACATGACAGGATATCCAGGAGGTAGGCTGATTACATTTTTCGTTGTGCGATGGAGAGGGTCTGGAAGTTAACCCGCTCCGGTGATTGATTCTGGACCAGTGATGTGGTAGTCTAGTCATCTAGTTAGTCGAGGCCATAGTAAGAGCCAGTTTTCCGAGATAGTTGACTTTTATATAGTATCCCTTTCTCTGACTAGACAGATAGACTCATGTATTTCACTTTTGGGCAGATGACAGTAGCACTGTTGTACTTTTGACCAGATCGAACTATGTATTTCTTGTATTATGTATATATTTGTTTCCTTTCAGTTCAGTTCCTTAGTGATGAGATCAATGTTGTTATCTTTACTATTACTGCACTTCTTATGATTAATTCTGTCATAATATAATAGAATTGCGAGATACGTTCTCCCCATTATAGTAACTGTGCAGGGTACAATCTTATGTGTATGATTGTGACCTAACGTTGAATTTTCCAAAATTTATCAGTATCATACCGCCAAGAAGGATTGGAACTAGGGCGAACCCTGGATTTGAGGACCAGGGAAGCCATAACCAGGATGGTAGGAACCAAGAACACAGTGAAGAGTAAGATGAGGATTATGTGGAACAGGATGACTCCCAGTATAAAGAGGAGGAGGAAACATTTGATGTTAAAGGATTTGAGATTGAGGCTGAAGAAGGATAAGCTGAGGTTGAGAAACAAGTACCAAACCCAGGCATGGATCCCATGGGGCAGTTCATGCAACTACTAAGGCAGAACTTGGAACGTCAACCAAACCCACCCCCTCAAGGAAATAACAATGTTGTGGAAAACTCTTTCAGGGCTTTTAAGTCCCTTAAGCCCCCTGAGTTCCCTGGATCAGCCGACCCAGTTGAGGCAAGGGCATGGCTAAAGGAAATGGAGAAATCCTTTGAGATTCTGAGTACCGATGAGACTGTATTTGCTACCTACCTTCTGAAGGGAGAGGCCAACTACTGGTGGGAGGCCAAGAAAAATATGGAGACAGATGCTATCATAACCTGGGAGAGGTTCAGTCAGTTGTTTTTGAGAAAATATTTCCCGAGGTTTATGGAGAACCAGATGGAGCTCAAGTTCTTGGAGCTAAAGTAGAATAACTTATCTGTAGTAGAGTACGAAACAAAATTTACTGAGTAATCAAGGTTTGTGCCAGAGTTTGTGAACACCGAGGAAAAGAAAGCTAGGAGGTTTCAGCAGGGACTGAAATTGTGGATTCAGAATAGGGTGGCAATCCTTGAGCTTACGGATTATGCCACTCTGGTGCAAAAGGCAACAATTGCGGAAGCTGGACGTGAACAGATGCAGAAGGAAAGAGAGAAGAAAGGAATAAAAAGGAAAAGTATGAGCATGGTCGGAGGTTTCGCAGGAGGGAGCTTCCCAACTAGATTTAATCGAGGAGCAGTGTCCTTACCAGGAATGAATACTAGGTTTAAGGGGCCCGTGAGTGTGAATGTGAGCTAGAGCGGCCAGAAGTCAGGAATGTCCTATTCCAACCAGTCTCGACCCCCATTACCAGCCTATAACACTTGTGGAAGGATGCATTCTGGGGAGTGTAAAGGAAATCCAGTAATCTGCTTCAAGTGTGGTCGAGAAGGTCACTATTCAGACAAGTGCACTTCGCCAACCCCTATTACCCGCACAACTACCACTTGTCATCAGTGTGGACGCCCGGGTCATTGGAAGCGGGAATGCCCAATGAACAAACCAGCGGCTTCAGGAGCAAGCAGGGATGCCTCCAATAAGCCACCTACTATGAGGAGTTTCAACATGACAGTTCAAGATGCTATGAAAGACTCAGATGTGATAGCAGGTACCCTTTCTCTAAATTCAGTCAGTGCAAATGTTTTATTTGATTCAGGAGCAACTAAATCTTTTATATCGAGGGACTTTGTGCTTAAATTAAGACTTAAGGCTGAACCCTTGCTAGAACCCTTACAAGTGGAAATAGCCAACCATGAAATTATCCTGGTTAACCAGATTCACCCCTCATGTGAGTTAGGCATAGGGGAACAATCTTTTAGTATTGATCTAATTCCTTTTAAATAAGGGGAATTTGACATAATTTTGGGAATGGACTGGCTATCTAGCAATGATGCTCAGATACGCTGTAAGGGGAAGAAAGTTAAGTTGAATATCCCAGGGAAGAAAGGAGTCATATTTAGAGGGAAGAGGCAGACACAGAAATTTTTGACCATGGCACAAGCCAATAAGATGCTACAAAAAGAAAATGAGGCTTTCCTAGCCTATATGATGGACACGCAGAAGGAGATGCCCAACTTGCAAGACATTTCGGTAGTCAACGAATTTGAAGATGTATTTCCACAAGACCTTCCGGGACTACCACCCGATAGAGTTATTGAATTTGCTATTGAATTGGCCCCAGGGACGGCACCAGTTTCAAAGGCACCATACCGGTTAGCCCCATTAGAAATGAAGGAATTGGCTACCCAATACAGGAACTTTTGGATAGGGTATCATAAGACCCAGTGTGTCTTCGTGGGGAGCACCAGTATTATTTATTAAGAAGAAAGATTGGAGCATAAGGTTGTGCATCGACTACCGAGAGTTGAACAAGCTAACCATAAAGAATAGGTACCCGTTACCCAGAATAGACGATCTGTTCGACCAGCTAAAGGATGTTGTCTACTTTTCCAAGATTGACCTGAGGACTGGGTATCACCAACTAAAGATTAAACCCAAAGATATTCCAAAGACTGCGTTCCGTATTAGGTATGGGCACTATGAGTTCTTGGTAATGTCCTTTGGATTAACCAACGCCCCAGCGGCTTTCATGGATTTAATGAACAGAGTATTCAAGAAGTACTTGGACAAGTGTGTGATAGTTTTTATCAATGATATTTTAATCTACTCAAGGACCGAGGCAGAACATGCAGAGCATTTGAGGATAGCTCTAGGAATACTCAAAGAAGAACAGTTGTTTGCTAAATTATTGAAGTGTGAATTCTGGCGGAATGAAATACAGTTTTTAGGATATGTGATCAATAAGGAAGGAGTATTGGTCGACCCCTCCAAGATAGAGGCGGTCTCAAATTGGGAAAGGCCAACCACACCCACAGAGGTAAGGAGTTTCGTAGGATTGGCCGGCTACTATCGTAGATTTGTACAGAATTTGGCGAAGATCGTGGCCCCTTTAACACGACTTACTCGTAAGACAGAATAGTTTGAATGGACAGAGAAATACGAGAACAGTTTTCAAGAATTGAAGAAAAGATTGGTGACGGCCCATGTGTTGGCGTTGCCAGACGGAAAGGGAGATTTTGTGATATATAGTGACGCCTCGCATAAAAGATTAGGGAGTGTGCTTATGCAGCACGGTAAAGTGATCGTGTATGCGTCGAGACAACTGAAGGAATACGAGATTAGATACCCTACTCATGACCTTGAGCTCGCGGTAATAGTTTTTGCCTTAAAGATTTGGAGGCACTACTTGTATGGAGAGAAGTGCGAGATTTTCACAGACCATAAGAGCCTCAAGTACATATTCACGCAGAAAGAGCTCATCATGCTTCAGAGAAGATGGTTAGAGCTAATCAAGGACTATGAGTGTGAGATTCTCTATCATCCAGGAAAGGTCAATGTGGTGGCTGACACCCTTAGTAGGAAGGAAAGACTCAAAATGATAATATCTTCAGAGGAATTGATAAGGGATTTCGAGAAAATGGAAATAGAAGTAAAGGTAGCTGAAGCCGGAACCGAAAAGTTGTTTGAGATCGCAATGCAGCCAAAGTTATTGAAAAGATTAAATTGTGCCAAGAAAAAGTGATGAATGAAGGAAGAGAGTCAATAACTGGAGAAGAGATCCATACCGAGAGAGATGATAAGGGTATAATGAGGTATTCCTACAGGATTTGGGTTCCGAACGTCCAAGAGCTTAAAGACGAGATTTTGGATGAAAGCCATAGTTTAAGGTATTCCATTCACCCGGGGAGCACCAAGATGTATAGGGATTTAAAGGAATATTATTGGTGGCCCAACATGAAGAGGGACATAGCAGAATGGGTAAGCAAATGTTTGACTTGCCAAAGAGTAAAGGCGGAGCACCAGAGACCAGTGGACTTTTACGACCCCTGGAGATTCCCGAATGAAAATGGGAACATATAGCTATGGATTTTGTTGTAGGCTTACCAAGGACGAAAGCCAATCACGATGCCATATGGGTAATTATAGACCGACTGACAAAGTCAGCTCACTTTATTCCAATCAATGAGAGATACACAGTCGACATACTGGTGGACATTTACCTTAAGGAAATAGTGACACGACATGGAGTCCCAGCGTCCATTTTCTCAGACCGAGACCCCAGATTCAACTCCAGATTTTGGAAGAGCTTTCAAGAATGTGCGGGAACCAAATTAAACATGAGTACCGCTTACCATCCCCAGATGGACGGGCAAAGTCAAAGGACCATCCAGACACTAGAGGATATGTTGAGAGTCTGTGCAATAGACTTTAAAGGAAGTTGGGATGATCACTTGCCGTTGATCGAGTTTTCTTATAACAATAGCTTTCATGCCAGTATCAGAATGCTGCCTTACGAGGCCCTGTACGGAAGAAGGTGTCGATCTCCCTTATACTGGGATGAAGTGGGAGAGCGAAAGATGCTCGAACCCGAAGTGGTCCAAAGGACCAAAGACATAGTGGATCTAATCAAAGGACGGCTTGTAGCAGCCCAAGACCGACAGAAGAGGTATGCAGACTTAACCCGAAAGGACAAGGAATATGAAGTAGGGGACTTAGTACTGCTAAAGGTATCCCCTTGGAAAGGATTGATGAGGTTTGGAAAGAAAGGGAAACTAAGCCCAAGATACATTGGACCTTTTGAGATACTAAGACGGATTGGGAAGTTAGCTTACGAGCTAGCCCTACCCCCGAACCTACAACAAGTTCATAATATGTTCCATGTATCAATGCTAAGAAATTATCATCGGGATGCCAGGCACATAGTGGAATATGAGCAAGTGGACATGCAACCAGATCTGACCTACGTGGAGCAACCAGTGAAGATCATTGACCAAAAAGAACAAGTGCTTCGCAACAAGGTTATAAAGCTTGTCAGATTTTTGTGGCAAAACCATAATGTAGAGGAATCAACTTGGGAATTAGAGAGTGCTATGCTAGAAAAGTACCCCCATTTATTTTCTACCTGATTGCGGGACGGAATCCTTTTAAGGAGGGGAGACTGTAATAACCTCAATTTTTTCAACTATTCAAAACCCTGATGAATAGTAAATTATGCTAATTGTAAAATATTATCAGACCACCCTATATAAGGATCCTCTTGTCGAAGTTCTGAGTTCGTATTAGTATTTTTTATGGAATATAAGTGTATGTAAAAGCCGTCAGGTTTCGAAAATGAACAATTTCACTTTTCCCGAGATTCCATCAAACACTGAAGGAATTGAATTATGTATTAAGAATTAAGGGAATTAATACCAAGGATTATAAAAAGGGATTAGAAGGGTAATAAAGGATATTAAAAAGGATTATAGAGCCCTTGACAATGAAACCACGGATACGTTCCTTCGAAACGATTAGCAAGAACGAACGATAAACGAGTCGTAAAACAATTAAATGACAAGTAATGCAAGAGAGATAGTGCAAGGATTAAGGATAATGATCAAGCAATTAAGCAAGGATTAGCATAAAAGATGCTTCCACCACTGTTAGGGCGAAAACACGCGCTAATATTCACGCAAGTATACGCGTTCGCATGTAGTATAAGATATAAATCAGATTCGTTCCCACAGAGACTGGTTTAGGTTAAGTTCAATTTATGCACCTATGCAACAATGTATGGTTATCGCTCAATGCTAAGACAAATAACAAATTGGGTTTTTATTAAACTAAGAGATTATACTAAATAACATTAACTAAGAGAATTGAGGTTGAATTACTATATATGACAAACATGAGATTCTAACTTCATTAAATACTTCATTCAATAGCCTTATTGTTTTTAACCTTAGCATGTGATGGTGATGACACTAATCAGATAACACGAAACTGATAAACGCCAACTTTCGTTGCACGAGTACCATTCTACCAGACATCCACAAAAGAGATAGAAGCTGAATAGGCACCAATTATATTGAGACCCTATATGTCTATAGAATTTGACAACATGACGGTTTAAGAACAAGTTATCTATCTTGATTACATAGGGCAAGTAAGACGGTTAGAGTTACCTAGAATCATGCATACACATACATGAACCTATGCTAGCATGGCAAGTTCTAAACCTCTATATTCACTGTCGCTTCAATAGAGATTAACACGCTATCTTATATGTTAGCTACGCACATAAGACGAATAAGCACAACCATACTAGGATATCAATCAATCACCACACACCAAGATATCGAAACAATTAACTATTGAAATCCATAAGTAAATCCGCTAGAATCCCATGACAACGATTAGCCCATAATCGAACTCATCGTCACCATGGGTTCCAATGAAAGCATGGTATAAACAAGGTCTTAATAAACTAAATAATAATCAAAGTACGAATAAACGAGATCTGGGTTCAACAAGAACGAAAACGAGCATCCAAAGTTACAACTAATTCAAAGAATCACAAGTTGAAAATAAGATCTTCTTTTTCGGAGTTGTTCTGTGCTTCTAGGTCTTCTCCTTGGTATCCCAATCTTCCCGGATGATGAAAACCCTTTTTTTTAAGTATATATACGCCCCTAGTGGACCTGGACCCTTTAAATCTTCAAATTCTACTCAAAAAAGGCTTTTTCAGCAAAATCAGCGACCAGCCGCGCCCTGAGCGGCCGCTCAGCTCTCTGAGCGGCCGCTCAGCTCTCTGAGCGGGCGCTCAGCTCTCTGAGCGGGCGCTCAGCTACTGACTGGAAAAATATTCTGATGAATCTTGTTTTGACCATAACTTGAGTTCTACTCGTCAGAATTAGGCGATTCAACTGCCCACGCCAAGCTATTGAGATTCTCTACAACTTGACAATGGCCTTGGCTTCCAATTTTGATCACTTTTAATCATATTTCCTTTAAAAGCTCTTTTCTTCATTTAACTGATACCTGAAATGCAATAACACAAAAACACATCAAAATACCAACAACTTGAGTCCAAAACACCAATTTAAGCTTGTAATAAAGCATTCCAAGTGGATATAAAATCCACTTATCAACCACCAAGCAATGACAAGTGGCAATGATGAAGTCACCAAGGTAATGTCATGCTTAATCACACTCCACTCACTTTGATCATCCAATTAACCACCCAAATATCTCACTCAACTCCCATTTTCCACCACAAACATAATTAACAAAGAAAAAAAACTCTCCCCCCCCTCCCAAGAATGTTGCTCTCGGCCCAAGCATAAACAAGGAAGAAGAAAAAAGAAAAACATAGGCTACACTCCATCATTTCCATCAAGGTTTGTTTCTAAACCTTCCATATATCAAGATTAAGACTAGCTATGAGTTTAAGCATCAATCTCCATTCCTAGATAGATTAAACAATTCATCAAAGAAGATGATGAATAGTGTTTTCAAGTTACTAACTTTGTTTTCTTTGTTTTTCCTTTAAGATCCAAGCATTCTTAGGCTATCTCAAGGCTTCTTAAGGCTTCCTAGCTACTCTAATCACTAAAAATAAGGTATAACACCTCCACACCCTAGCTTAACCTTAAGCTTTAGTTAAGTTTTAAGCATGTTAAGTGATGGTTATAGTAGTTAGTATAATAAAAGCATGGTTGTTACATGATTGTATGGATGGTTAAGATTAAGTGGTGGATTGGATGATCCTTGTATGCTAATTGAGAAATGGATGGATTATGGAGAATTTTTGATTTAAGAGGATGTTAGGAGTGAGTATCTTGAAGGTTGATTATTTGTTGGTTGTATTGGTATAGATTAGAAATGGAAAAGCATGAAAATGTAGCCGTTATAATGCCCGATTTTCCTTAGGCCCAACTTACACTAGACAGTAGGTATATGAACCTCTCTGTAACACCCCCAAATTCGGGGTCGGGGATCCGGGTTGTCACGAGTTCCATTTCCCTTAATAACACCCAATCTTAATAAATAATCAACTACTCCGTACTGTGACCCCACAATAAATACACACACCACAAGTTATAGTCTCAGAGATGAATATCCAAAAATAACACGAGTCATTTTATTCCATAATTATATGCCATTACACCTTAAAAGGGTTTCTGAATAAATTTACATTTCTTTGCCATTATTACAATTCATAAAGATACATAAGTCTGGTACATCAAAAGTTGAAAGCCTAGCCTATTGGTAGTTCCTACCTCAGCTACAGCGACATCAACGCCTATAGGAAACTGCGGAACGTTTCCTATCCGCTCGCGAATTGGGAGCTTGGTCCTGTTCATCTTGTCTATCTGATGTTGTGTGATGAAAGAAGAAAGCAAGGGTGAGCAACAAGCCCACTGAAATAGTATGTATAATAATTAACGATATATGAGCATCCTCATAGTACTCAAGAAAGTCTTGGTTAAGAAGAAATGAACCAAGTTGATATCTTAACGCGACCAAGTCGCAAAATATTCAGTATATATGTATATATACTTTTCAAAATCTTGGAAGTCCTCTTCCATGCATAATATACACAGAGTTCCAGTTGATAACTGTATAAAAATATCGTTGCAAGGTGATCTCATATATCTAACCTTGTCTCAACATTTTTGTGAAAATCTTTGTCATGCATAAGATAATCATTAACCAGATATAAGTTGAAAAGATGAAGTTACAAGATACTCCAATATACTTATATCTTTTCCGAATACGACTTGAACTACCACCATTCAAGTTATAATTAGTTCATCCCATAGATGAAGCTACACGACAAAACTTGTATAGAATTAATCTTTGAAATGTCATCAAAATGAAATGAAGTTACGAGATACTTCATTTGATGAAAATATCATTTTGAAAACTTGACTCTGCCAACACTTAACAATCACCCAGTCGTAGCCTTTCTATCGAAGTGCTCTGGGTAGTGTTGCAGAAATATCCAATTGGATGATGAACTCATTACGGGAGTTTGCCGCGCCAGGAAGACCACTCACGATGATCAGTCGCAGTAGTGCAACCCCACCATTTTCTACATGTAGAGGAGAACCTATCGGATTTACTTGTCAACCGAACATTGGACTCCTAAGGAATGGACCGTCTTAGCGGAACTTCCAGGCCATTTGGGCCAATATAATAAGGTTGGGCCGGCGCCACTCGACCACTTACGTCACTCCTAGTTCAGATGAAATACATGACTCTGAAACGTAAAGTTTGCCCCCCCTTTCCCCAAGTAGAAACTTGTTGATACGGCTCCACCAAGAAGTCGTCTCTAGTTGGAAAGGAAAACTCACCGATATTTCCCAGGCGGTGCCTGTTAATGGATTAACTTGTTCTAAGAATTTTACTTCCCGAGTGTTGGGTAAGTAATCAAAAACTCTTTTATCCAAATAGCAACCTTGTTGCGAATATAAAACACACCACAGAGCCAGATCCCTCAGGTTTTGAGCGAGTATTTAAATCCCCTTCGAAAGGAGGATCTTAAATATAAAAGTGAGTTTTGGGATCCGCCCTAACTTTTAAAATCATTTTGAAGACTCGAAAACATTTTAAAGAATGTTTATAGTAACGCTGATTTAATAAAATAAATCAGTCCCGATATATTAGAAAATATCTGAATATTACTATTTAAATAATATTCCCATAAAAATAATCCTTATAAAAATAATTAAAGTAGAAGTTTTAAAACTTATACTTAAATGACCAAAGATATACTTATACGAAAGTACTATCTTTATTTGTATAATCAAAAGTAAGTTTGATTATCGACACATTATTCTTAAATAAAATAAAGAATATTAATTAGTAAATAATCAGAGTCATAAGTCCTCGAATGAATATTCAAATAATATTCATTAAATAGAATAAACGGAGTCATAAGTCCTCGAATGAATATTCAAATACATTAAATAGAATAAACGGAGTCATAAGTCCTCGAATGAATATTCAAATTATATTCATTAATAAAAATAAAGTTATCGAATAAACCTTATTCGATTAATAGTTTTGAAAACTATATCTATATATATATAAATATATATATATATATAATATACTCGGGAACATCGACTCCCGGTTTTAGAAAATGTTCACCTTTGGGTCCCCTATACTAAGGGTATACGCAACTATTGCTTATCTCTAGCATAGGTATTATGCAACTATAAGCATTGAAATCAACAGATAGATAACCAGATTACGAAACAGACATGCATATATATACCATATCAACATACTCCAATATATCGCAAGATTTGCTAATTAACCATCATGCATCTATCACAAGATAATGCATATACATATGTATACATCACAACAACAGTATAACGGGTAGAAAACTTGCCTGAGTGACTAGGGGTGGTAAAAGTCCTGGGATGAGTCTGGTAACCTATAAACCACATATAAGTTGGATTTAAACCAAAGTCGCTTAAGAATCTATACTTTAACCAATTAGACTCTAACGCTCGTTTTGCGCTTAATGATTCTCTTAAGTCTCTCGAGTACCCTCGGCTCCACCATTTTTAATAAAGTAACCATTAAGAGTTTTAAGGCGATTCTTTCGCTAGTACCTTACCAACTGCCTAATACACTTTACATAAATGTTTCATACTCCAATTAGTCATTTAAGGTCTTTAACCAATGTTTCAAAGTAAGGTGAGGGGTAATGGTTCGTTCGCGAAACGCCGTTACTTAAAACGGTCGTTTCTCCTAAACCGTACATCGGATTCAAACGAACCACATATCAAAAAGAAGCTCGTAACATGAACTATCTAATTATGGCAGTGGTCAAAATCTAACAGTGAGTTCTCGGGTCCTGATGTTAAGAACAAAACAGTCTAAAGTAAATCGGACATTACGACGGCTATGTTTACGCGATTACCAATTTTTATCCTACTCCAAATCAACCACCAATCAAACACAATTCAACCATACAACCAAACTCCATACATACAATGCTACAACAGCCCCAACAACTCAATATTTCCAATTTACACTACTTCCCAATCATGAACTAAAAGTTTACTTAAGTTCATTAACTAATTACCAAGATTTACCATTCCAAAAACATCACAAAACCAACCAATCTCTATATACACAATAACCATGCCTCTCATGAACCACATGATGTGGATCGCACCACAAAGAAACAAAAACAAGAAGAAAAGGATATTTCAATGAACACGATCAATCCAGAAACGTGAACTTTGAATCTCAAATTCCTTAGATCAATCCAGAAACTAAGTAATTTGAATCTAACCTTCAAAACAATCCAGTAATTGAAGTTTAGAAGAAAGAAAACTAATCATAGTTTATCTCAAAACATAATCATCACATATATCTTAAAAGATTACATGAGAGGGGTATTTATAGGCTTAACCAATAACCTAAACCCAACAGAATTCCAAGAGAAATTCAATATCAGCTTGAATTAGCCAATATCTGAATCCTTTCAGGAAACAAATTTAAAATCCAAATCCAAATAGAAAACATATAAAAACAGAATCCAAATAGGAAAATAAAATCCTAAGTGCTTAAAGCAAGAAAAACCCTTTCAAGTGAAAGGTAAAAACTTGCAAGCCAAAAGTCGAATTATTAATTATATAAGCCAAAATAGGTCAGCCCATGCTGGTTGTTGAGCTGAGTGGCAAAGCTTCATCCGTTCCTTCATCATGCTTTGTTGTCCAAGTAAGCTTTGTGACCCATATTTGTCTCTTGTCATTGTCAAACCCTATTGTAGTGAGCAACAGATTAATAGGTTGATCCTCAACCAAATTTCCTTTCATATTCACATCATTCTCCCCCTCATCAAAAAAATTTGCCCTCAAATTCACATCATCCAAGTAAGGAGAAAGGTCACCCACATTAAAAGTTGCACTAACACCGCCAAAGTTACTTGGTAGATCTGTCTTGTAAGCGCTATCTCCATAAGCTTCAAGTACCTCAAATGGACCATCTGCCCTTGGCATAAGCTTGTTCTTTCTTTTGCTTGGAAACCTTTCTTTTCGCAAATGAACCCAAACAAGATCTCCAGGTTTGAATATAGGTTGCTTACGCCTCTTGTCGGCTCGAGCCTTGTAAAGTGCATTCATCTTCTCAATCCTCTCTTTTACTTGCTCACAGGTCTTCTTAAAGACATCCAAACGATTTTTGGCATCAGTGTGAATATCATCTTTGTGTAAAGGAAGCAAATCAATTGGAAGAAATGGGTTAATACCATAAACCACTTCAAAAGGAGAACGGGAGGTAGTAGAAGAATGAGATCGATTATAAGCAAACTCGGCATGACATAACTTGATATCCCAATCCTTTTGAGTCTTGCCTACTAATCCACGAAGTAAGGTACCTAAAGTCCTGTTAGTCACCTCAGTTTGGCCATCCGTCTGAGGATGATGAGATGTGCTAAATAGCAACTTAGTTCCAAGCCATCTCCATAAACACTTCCAAAAGTGACTCAAAAACTTTGAATCTCGATCAGAAACAATGCTTCGTGGAATACCATGCAAACGAACAATCTCCTTAAAATAGAGATCAGCAACATGTTGTGCATCATCCGTCTTAGTCATTGGAATAAAGTGAGCCATCTTTGAAAAATGATCAACGACAACCATTATAGAATCCTTCCCTCTTTGCGTTCTTGGCAAACCAATGATAAAATCCATACTTACACTATCCCACGGAACTTCAGCAACAGGAAGTGGAGTATACAAACCCTTAGAAAATGTACTTTTGGCCTTTTGACAAGTAGCATATCTAGAAACCACTGATTGAACATCTCGAATCATTCGAGGCCAGAAAAAACTCTCATTTAACAAATCCAAAGTTTTATGCACCCCAAAATGGCCGGCAATAGCACCACTATGTACTTCACGAACAAGTAACTCACGCACACCACAATGAGGAATACAAAGCTTATTCCCCTTAAAAAGAAACCCATCTTGAATGGTGTAATTCCGAGTTGGAGAACTGAATTCTTGTGCAAAATCAACATCAGATGCATACAAGCCTTTAAGAAGCTCAAAACCAAGAATTCGAGCATCAACCATAGCTAACAAATATGCCCTCCTTGAAAGAGCATCTGCCACGACATTAGACTTTCCTTCTTTGTATTTTGAGGAAAATGTGAAAGATTGAAGAAATTCCACCCATTTAGCATGACGATAGTTCAACTTTTGTTGTCCATTAATGAACTTTAGCGCTTCATGATCAGAATATAGCACAAAAGGTTTGGGACGCAAATAATGCGACCAATGATCCAATGCTCGGATAATAGCATAAAACTCACGATCATAATTAAAATAGTTGTGTTTTGCGCCAGTCAGCTTTTCACTAAAAATGAAATAGGTCTTTTTGCTTGAATCAAAACAGCACCTATACCAACTCCACTTGCATCACACTCAACCTCGAATAGTGTATTAAAATCTAGTAAGGCTAAAACTGGAGCATTACAAAGCTTTTCCTTAATCTCATCGAATGCCTTTTGAGCTTGATTAGACCATTCAAACTCACCCTTTTTGAGTAGCTCGGTAATAGGAGTCGTAATAGAAGAAAAGTTTTTGATAAATCTTCTATAAAAAGAAGCCAATCCATGAAAACTCCGCACCTCATGCACGGTTTGAGGAACAACCCAGGAAGAAATAGCTATAACCTTTTCAGGATCAACTTGTATTCCACAATCAGAAATAATATAACCAAGAAACGAGATACGCGATACCATAAAAGAACACTTCTCGAATTTACCAAAAAGTTTCTGGTCTCGCAACTTTTCAAACAAAAGTCTAAGGTGATGCATATGCTCAAATTTATCTCTACTATAAACCAGAATATCATCAAGATAGACAACGATAAATTTGTTTAGGAAAGGACGAAGTACCTCATTCATGAGCCGCATAAAGGAGCTAGGGGCATTGCAAAGACCAAAAGGCATCACCATCCACTCATATAATCCTTGTTTAGTTTTAAAAGCTGTTTTCCATTCATCACCTTCACGAATCCGCATTTGATGATATCCACTTCGAAGATCAATCTTAGAGAAAATTGTCGCACCATGCAACTCATCAAGCATGTCTTCTAATCGAGGCATAGGGAAATGATATTTGATGGTAATGTTGTTCACCGCTCTAGAATCAACACACATTCTCCATGTTCCATCCTTCTTTGGAACTAGCAAAGCGGGAACCGCACAAGGACTCATACTCTCGCGTACAAGACCTTTTTCAATCAAATCTTCAATTTGTCTCTGAAGCTCTTTAGAGGCCTCTGGATCACATCTATAAGCAGGTTTATTAGGTAAAGGAGCACCAGGAATAAGATCAATTGCATGCTCGATTCCTCGTACTGGAGGTAAACCAGTAGGTAACTCATCTGGAAAAACATCACCAAATTCAGCGAGCAAATCATGAAGAAGTGGATCTGAATCGCCTTAATTAGGAGTTATTTTCTTTATAAACAAAGCATATGCTATACCCCCATTTGTAGCCGCCTCCTTTTCAAATTCTTTTCCTGACAAAAATAAGCTAGTTTTCTTCTTTGAATCACGCATATGTTCATAATACTTATTAGGAGACAAAGGTTGAAGTTTAATACGTTTACTCCCAACTTGTACCGAATAAACATTAGTATCACCTTCATGCATTACCTTTCTATCAAACTGCCATGGTCTTCCAAGTAAAAGATGACATGCACTCATAGGAATTACATCGCACCATAACTCATCCTTATAACTACCAATCGAAAAACTCACCAAGGCTTGCTTTTTCACGTCTAAACCCTTCGAGTCATCAAGCCAATTCAACTTATATGGTTTCTCATAAACACGAGTTGGAAGATTTAGCTTATTGACCATGTCAATGGATGCAACGTTCGTGCATGATCCACTATCAATAATCATATTGCAAGTCCGATCCCCAACTTTACACCTTGTGTGAAATAAGTTTTCTCGTTGATCAGTATTTGGTGTAGTCTCTGTGTGTAAAATCCTACGAACAACAAGCAAATTAGCATCATTCTCTGTATAAGCAAGTTCATCTCCGTCATTATTGACTAATTTCTCTTGAGTCACTTCTGGGAGAAATTGTAAGAACTGTTCCTCTGCATCCCACTCCATGTATTGCTTCATAGTAAGAGTTCTTCTAGAAGGACACTCACTTGCAATATGTCCTTTACCTTGACACTTCAAACACTTTCGTCGACTATCGAACTCTTCTTTAGACACATACACTTTCTGCCTTTCAGCCTTCTTCTCGGCCGATGAAGAAGTCTCTGGTTGTGCAGTAAAGCCAGTCGATTGACTTTTCAGCGAAGCTTGTGTAGAGTCATCGGAAAAATTAGATTTAAACTGTCCAGTCCCTTTGGAAGTACCAGACCCAAACCCTTTAAAAGTAGATTTCAGTTTCTCCTCTTCTTGATGAGATTCTATTTTCATAGCTAGCTTGCAAACATCATTAAACGAGCTATATGAATGTAATTCTACCTTTTTAGCAATAGGTCGTTTTAATCCACGAATAAACCTTGCAATTTTCATTGTTTCTTTTTCCGCCAAGTCACAAATTAAGCATAATCTATCAAATTCAGCAACATACTCTGAAACACTCATTGTATCTTGAGAAAGGGAGGTGAGCTTCAAGTATTGTACCTGTTCGTAATCATCCGGAAGATACCTTGCACGAAGTTTTTTCTTTAAAGTTGTCCAAGTCATGATCTTTTCTTTTCCAGATCTAGCTCTTCTTGCCTTCAGGTTCTCAAACCATAATCCTGCATTCTTTGTAAGTCTGATCGTAGCAATTTGAAATCGTGTCTTATCATCAAACCGCTTATAATCAGAAATCTTCTCAACTTGTCGAACCCATTCAAGAAAATCGTCTGGGCTGCCTAATCCTGTAAAATCATCAAGTCTAATCCCACGGTCATCAATTTTAAAGCTTTTCTCTTTAGGTGAAACAGAATCACCCGAATCAACAAGTTCATCATGTGTCTTGTCATTTTGCACCTTAAGTAAAAGTTTACCAACCGCTTCAAATCTAGACTCTGTTGAATCAGCAAGCTTTTCCGTTCGTACATCTATATCCTCCAATTTTTTAATTAATTTCATGAGTAATTCATCGGTAGCCATATGAAAAATACGAAGGGGAAAAAAATTCTGATGAACAGTGCGCGTGAACAGTAACCCGGGAACAGTAACCCGTGAACAGTAACCCCGTGAACAGTACCCGTGAATAGTAAATTTTTTTTTTTCAGAACCTAGATCTCCCAACTATTAGGAAATTGGAGAAAAAAAAACCTTGGCTCTTGATACCAAATTGATGTGGATCGCACCACAAAGAAACAAAAACAAGAAGAAAAGGATATTTCAATGAACACGATCAATCCAGAAACGTGAACTTTGAATCTCAAATTCCTTAGATCAATCCAGAAACTAAGTAATTTGAATCTAACCTTCAAAACAATCCAGTAATTGAAGTTTAGAAGAAAGAAAACTAATCATAGTTTATCTCAAAACATAATCATCACATATATCTTAAAAGATTACATGAGAGGGGTATTTATAGGCTTAACCAATAACCTAAACCCAACAGAATTCCAAGAGAAATTCAATATCAGCTTGAATTAGCCAATATCTGAATCCTTTCAGGAAACAAATTTAAAATCCAAATCCAAATAGAAAACATATAAAAACAGAATCCAAATAGGAAAATAAAATCCTAAGTGCTTAAAGCAAGAAAAACCCTTTCAAGTGAAAGGTAAAAACTTGCAAGCCAAAAGTCGAATTATTAATTATATAAGCCAAAATAGGTCAGCCCATGCTGGTTGTTGAGCTGAGTGGCAAAGCTTCATCCGTTCCTTCATCATGCTTTGTTGTCCAAGTAAGCTTTGTGACCCATATTTGTCTCTTGTCATTGTCAAACCCTATTGTAGTGAGCAACAGATTAATAGGCTGATCCTCAACCAAATTTCCTTTCATATTCACATCATTACACCAAACATACTAACTCTAATTTATACAAAATTAGGGTTAGGGTATGAGATTATACCTTTCTTGGTGAGTAAAAGTAACTAGGGAGCTTGGAATCACCCTTGAAAATCCTTACCAAAGCTATATCTAAACAAAAACACAAGATCAAAATTTCGTGTTCTTGAAAAACACTATTCACCAAGAACTTTGATGAATTGATTAGCTATGATAATCATGGAATTTTGAGCTTAAACTTATGGCTCATATAAGTTATGAATTATAGAATCTAAAGAAACAAACCTCTTGAATTATGAAGGTGTGTAGCTTAAGTTTTGAAAAAATTCCCTTGCTTTCCATGGAAAAGCCGAGAGCTTTCTTGAAGAAAAAAGGAAGTCGAGTTGTGTTTTTGTGATTTGTTTTGCTTGACTTGGTTGGTTGCTTTGTTTTGATTAATTACTTTTAACCATGGTGAATTTTGTGTGGTTTAGAATCAACCAACACTTCCTTCCCTTTTTGTCATGCTCATGTCATCCTCTTATGTCATCATCCCACACTTGTCCTCTTCTTGTTGGTGAGATGACATCACCCTCCACTAACTCTTTGATTAACTCCTAATCACTTGGCTAATGACCTCTGATCTGTTATACGGTTCGCTTAACTTTCGTTCTCGTTTATCGCTTGAGGGATCATACCCGGGATCTTATTACTTGGGTTCCCTTAACCTTTCTCAATACATTATATTCCTTTTACGATCCTCTCTTATAATCCTCGAATTTAAATCCTTTTAATCATGTTACCTTATACTCAATTCTTTCGGTATCTGGTGGATTTTGATTTTCAAGAAAAATCAAAGTGTTCGGATTTGGATTCTGATGATCTTTACATACACTTATATACCACATAGAGTACTAATAATATCTCAGAAGATCAATAAAAGAACCCCTACATAGTGTGGTATGAAAAGTTTTCTTATTCAGCATAATCAGCAAAAAACTATTCATAAGGGTTTTAAAAATTCCAAAAATTGGGGTTATTACACTCTCTTTCCAGACTCGACCACTGCCATGACTAGATGTATTACGTTACAAGATTCGTTTTGATATGTGGTTCGCTTAAATCCGATGTACGGTTTAGGAGAAATGATCGTTTTAAGTAACGGCGTTTCGCGAACGTACCATTACCCCTCGCTTTACTTTGAAACCTTGGTTAAGGTCTTTAAATGACTAATTGGAGTATGAAACAATTATGTAAGACTAATTGGTCAGTTGGTAGAGTATTTGCGAAGGAGTTGCCTTAAAAAGTTAAATAGTTAATTTTATAAAAATGGCGGAGCCGAGGGTGCTCGAGCGACTTATGTGAATCGTTAAGCGCAAAAGCGAACGTTAGGGTTTAAATGGTTAAAGTCTATTTTCTTAAGCGACCATGGTTTAATTCCAACTTATATGTTGTTTATAGGTTACTAGACTCACCCCAGGCCTTTTATCACCCCCAGTCGTTCAGGAAAGTTTTCTACCAGTTATACTGTTGTTGTGATGTATATATTGTTTGTGCATTATCTTGTGATAAGTGCATGATTGTTATTAGCAAGTCTTGCGATATATTGGAGCATGTTATTATGATATAAATATACATGCCTGCTTCGTAATCTTGATATCTCGTTATCAATTCAAATGCTTATAAACTGCATAATACATATGTTAGAGATAAGCGGTAGTTGCGTATACCCTTGGTATAGGGGACCCAAGGGTGAACTTATTTCTAAACCGGGAGTCGATGTTCCAGAGTATAATATATGTATATTTATATATATATAGCTTCCTATAACTATTAATCGAAGATATATTCGATGGTTTTGAATAATAATCAAACTTATTTTCGATTATTCAAATAAGGATCGTAATTTCGTATAAGTATATCTTTTGTTATTTAATTATTCGTTTCAAGTATGAGTTTTGAAACTTCTACTTCAATTATTTTATAAAGAGTATCCTTTATGGGAATATATTTAAATAATAATATTCAGATATTTTCTAATATATCGGGACTGATTTATTTTATTAAATCAGCATTACTCCAAACATTCTCAAAAATGTTTTCGAGTCTTCAAAATCATTTTAAAAGTTAGAGCGGATCCCAAAACTCGTTTTCAAATTTAAGATCTTCCTTTCGAAGGGGATTTAAATACTCGCTTAAAAATCTTAGGGATCCGGCTATGTGGTGTATTTTATATTCACAACGACGTTGCTATTTTGATAAAAGAATTTGATTACTTGCCCAACGTTCGGGAAGTAAGTCCATCTAATTGAGTCGGCATAAGCGACAGGCCGGGGTACAGTCTATCAAAGTGTAAGTGGCTGGGTGGCAGTCCATCAACGCGTAAGAGGTCGGGTGGTGGTCCAGCACAAGGTCCTAATGCGGCTAGGGTGATGACCGGTGGGGGATTCATCCATCTACTAGTAGAAAAAGGTTACTTATTGGTTTCTTTGCCTGATCAGCAAGATATCAAGTTTATGCCAAAATTCTCTTCATTCCAAATTCATTGGATATTACAACTCTGTTTATACTTTTCATGACAAAGGTTTTCAGGGAATGTGTGAGAGATATATATAGGTATATATATATATATTGGGACTTAATGAAGTATCTTGTAACTTCATTTCATTCAAATAATATTTCAAAGATTGAATCTATTCAAGTCTTATGTTGAAGTCCCATCTATGTGATGAACCTTGGAAAACTTATTATACTTTGAACAGTAATAGTTCAATTAGTTTTCTAAAATGATATAAGTATAGTGAAGTAATTGGTAACTTCATCTTCCTTTAAGCTTATATCCAGTATGTAATTATCTTACATTTGATAAAGATTTCCAGTAAGTTATCTATTTAGATACTTGCATTATTGATTACACTATATATTATCTTGCGATCTGTAATGCTCATTCTTGCTTCATTTCTTCATCACACAACAACATTTAGGAAGGATGGCCAGACTCAAGCAGACCCAGCGCAAGAGCGTGGGAAGCGTCCCGCGTCTTCCCGTTGATATCGTAGTTGTTATAGCTGCAGAGGTAGATCTATCTATAGGCCAGGCATTCTACTTTTGGGAATCAATTATGTATAATTATAACTTGTGTTGGGTAATGGCAACTAATTGTAAATTTATTAAGTAATCATTTTGAGTTGTAATAACTTTTAATTTGTGGATTCAAGGACTTGTACCTATTTCAATTTCATCTCTGAGACTATAACGTGTTGTGGTGTATGTTATTATGGGGTCACGGCATGAGGTTATTTATTTTAATTAAGTTAAGTGATATTTATGGAAAGAAAGACCGTGACGACCCGGATTCCCGACCCCGGATCTGGGGGTGTTACAATGAGTTCACAAGATACACTTGGGTGTATTTCTTGCATAAGAAAAATGAAACTGCATCTACTCTAACTGATCATGTCAGATAGCTGGATAAGTTAGTCAAAGATTCTATTAAAATAATAAGAAGTGATAATGGCACTAAGTTTAAGAATTCAATCATGGAAGAGTTCTGCAAAGAGCATGGAATAAAGCAGGAATTTTCTGCACATGGAACTCCACAGCAGAATGGAGTTGTAGAAAGAAAGAACAGGACTCGTATTGAAGTTGCACGAACTATGCTTGATGAAGCAAAGCTACCAACCTATTTTTGGGCTGAAGTTGTGCAGACTGCTTATTTTACACAAAATGCCACACTCATAAACAAACATAGAAAAACACCATATGAGATGGTGAAGAAAAAGAAGCCAAATATGAAATACTTTCATGTATTTGGATGCAAGTGTTTTGTTCTTAAGACTCATCCTGAACAACTGTCAAAATTTGATCTAAAAGTTTATGAAGGAATTTTTGTTGGATATCCACTTTCCACAAAAGCCTTCAGAGTCTACAATTTAAGAATAAGGGTTGACATGGAATCTATCAATGTATCTTTTGATGATAAAAAGATTACTGGACTTGAAGATTTCAATGATCATGATCAGCTGAGATTTGAAAATAAAGATATAAATTTTGATTCTATAAATTCTGATGACCTAAATCCTGATCCTGTAAGTTCTGACGGGTTAAATTCCGATGTCATTGAAACTATGGTAATTGCTCCAAAGGAAAATGCACCTATTCAGGGGGGGCAAGTTGATGATCATACCACATCTCAAAACTCTCAAGAAGCATCAGAACCTGTCACTGGCTCTTCAAGTTCTGATTCATCAAGTGTTGATGAGCCAAATTCTGACAATTCTGGAAACTCTAATTCTTCAATGGAGAATTAAAAGAAAAGGTATATGTTTAACAACCTCCAGGCTTTGTAGATCCAAAATTTCCAAATCATGTCTACAGGCTTGACAAAGCACTTTATGGCCTTAAGCAAGCTCCTAGAGCATGGTATGAGACTCTGACTCAATTCCTTCTAGAAAGTGGATTTACTAGAGGCACAATTGATAAAACATTATTCTACCTCAACCATGGAAAGGACTTACTTTTGGTACAGATATATGTTGATGATATCATCTTTGGCTCTACAAATACAAAACTTTGTGAAAGATTTTCCAAGTTAATGCAGTCAAGATATCAAATGAGTATGATAGGAGAGTTGAGTTATTTTCTGGGACTTAAAGTCAAGCAAACTGAAGAAGGTACTTTCATAAATCAATCCAAGTACACCAGAAATTTACTCAAGAAATTTGGAATGCAAGACAGATCTACTGCATCAACTCTCATGGCCACTACAACCAAGTTAGATAAAGATACTGGAGCATCAGTAGATATTACTAACTACAGAGGTATGATTGGCTCTTTACTCTATTTAACTGCAAGTAGACCTGATATCATGTATGCTACCTGTCTTTGTGCAAGATTTCAGACTGATCCAAGAGAACCTCATCTAATAGCTGTGAAAAGAATTTTCAAGTACCTCAAGGGTACAGTTGATCTAGGATTGTGGTATCCTAGGGAATCAGATTTTAAGCTAATAGGTCACTCAAATGCAGATTTTAAAGGATACAAAATAGACAGGAAAAGCACTAGTGGAAGCTGCCAATTTCTTGGAGGCAGATTGGTTTCTTGGTTTAGCAAGAAACAAAAATCAATTTCCACATCAACTGCAGAAGCAGAATATATTGCTACAGGAAGCTATTGTGCACAGATTCTTTGGATGAAGAATCAGCTACTGGACTATGGGTTAGAATTTTCTAAAATATCTATTTACTGTGATAATCAAAGTGCTATTTCTATGACAGGAAATCCAGTTCAACACTCAATGACAAAGCACATCAGCATTAGGTACCATTTTATAAGGGAACATGTGATGGAAGGTACAGTGGAATTGCATTTTGTTCCAACATATCAACAACTAGCAGATATCTTCATAAAACCACTATGTGAAGCTACCTTTACAAGACTGGTAAATGAACTTGGAATGGTTTCAGGTTCTTTCTCAAAATCTGTTTAGTTTTTGTTCTCATACATCAGACTTTATGATCAGTATTTACAGATTTTCTTATCTCAATATAATATGTGATTAAATTGTAATATATTAAACACTGCTTGTTATCTGATGTGATTCTTTAAACTCTAAAAGTGTTTTGAATGTTCTGTGACTATTCAATCCAATTAGGATTATCTTGTTAGATGCTGACTTAGTAGTCTTTAACAAACTATGTATCCCATGTTTGAATTAGTTGTTTATGTGGAAATAAATAACACAAGTAAATTCTGATTTTGATCTTAGTCAAATTTACTTTGTGTATCTTATTACTAAGTCACAAACTAGATTATTGCTTCTTATCAGTTAAATTCTGATGTCAATAAATCTTAAGGATGAACTACATGTTTGATAAGCCTCACTTATCTGAAGAAAACAAAAGAAAAAAATTGAAATCAGGTACTCCTTTGAGATCTAGAGTAATTTATGTGAGAGGGAAGATCCAAGTGCATTGCTGATATTAAGTTATATGCATTAGAAAAGCAAATTGATTTTTCTTGGTGACTTTTCACATTCTCTGATTACTGAAGAAATATTCTGATAACAGCATAAATTCTGATGGCAGTTGTAACTCATTTACACTGAGAAGCCACTGTCTAAAGACTTTCAAAAATGCATAAAATAAGCACAAACAGTGAGGTAGATTCTTACATGACTTCATTCTATAGTAGACTTCACAATTCAAGACATATTTTAAGCATTTTTCTTAGTTATGCCTTATTTCTAAGATATACTGAAGTTTATCAGACTTTAATCTTTATCTGATCATGTGCACATACACACACTATCACTCTATATGAATGATGAAAATTACTGTGGTGATTAAGTTGTTTCTGACAAACAGTTAAGTTTTATTTGCAGAAATTCTGAGGACAAGTTCTGATATAAATTCTGATGATTAAACTCTGAAGAAACCAGTCAGTATTTGTGTGAAGAATCACAGAAATAGTCATTCATTTTTTTGAGTACAGGAGCCATGTTCTGATGACCGTTAAATTCTGATAATAGTCAAGTTCTGATGCAAATCCTGATGCTTACGTGGCATTATTTATTTACTTGACTTATTTGTAGTTTTTACTGTAATGGTCATACTTATCAGAAAATAATTAAGTGATAGAAAAAAATAGTGACAATCATTTGGTTAATGGGTTGCGTGTTTGTTTTGGTAACCGCATGTGAGCAATAATTACTGCACGTTTACCGTGCCCACTAATAATATTTTGACTGTTTACATGCTGCCAGGTGTAAGATGTCTGTTCTGCTTCACAAATATAGTCGTTGTCACGTGGAGTGTATAAATAGCAGAGTTAAAAGATTTTACAATCTTTTACCTACTTTTATTCCTTTCTACTCTCTCTTATTATCTCTCACTCTCTATTATTCTCTAAAGTTATTTTCTCACAGGCATTTTATCAAAAACTTTATACACACAACACTTTTCACTTAATTTTTCACATAAATGGAACCAAAGGACCTTATCAATGATGGAGCCAAGTTTGTCCCCAACAACTACATGGCTATTCTCAACAAGGACGAGGCTTCTTCTGAACTTCACTTCATTCAAGATTTTCTTGCTCGAAGTGAAATTGGGTATGCTCTGACCCAACAACAGTTCCCCTCAGGCAAACAAATTCTGGAGTTCTGGAGGTCTGGGGTATATGATGATGGTGGTGAAAATGGATCCCCAGGCATCATTTTTACAACAGGGGATGATGAGCACTTGGTAACCTTGTCTATTGTTCGACAAGCATTGCATCTACCAGAAAACTGTACTTTCAGTTCATAAGTTGGGGAGTCAGCTCTTCAAAATATGATGGCAAATCTTGGGTATGAAATCTTTGTCCAAGCCGGGACAACTGAAGAGGCCCTACATCAGGAGGGAGTGGAGCTTCTCTTTCGACTGTATTACCAAGGCCTTTGCCAATAAATGCTCCAACTTTGATGCTTTTCCAATAATGAGTTAGCAAATTGGGTATACCCTTCTTAATCAAACTTATTTTGATTATGCTACTGCAATTTTGGGTTTTATAGGTAATAGGATGAAAGAAGATATCAACACAGTTTATTTTGCTAGATTTTGCCTGCTTATATATAATTTTTGTTGTTTTGATGCACCTCAAAACTTTAGTGAGACAATTGAACCCTTTAAACTTCACAAAAGGGCTTTCACAGACTTATAATCTGCTGATAATAAGAAGAATGTACTAAGACCTCTCCAAATTCCTCAATTTGTCAAACAGTTCTTAGTAAACTCTGATCCTCACACATACGCAACTATATATCCTGAGTTGCACCTACACAACCTACTACTTCACAACCTCCACTAACACAGCCTTTCAATACTCAACCACAGCCTACTATCAGAACCTACTTTCAACCAGCACAATCCTCTCAACCACAATCATCAACACCTACAATCAGAACCTCACCTCTCAAATCCAAACCAACCTCTGGTACTTCTTAAAAGGTGTCAGTTGTAAAATCTGACACATCTTCTAGGCCCAAAACCAAAAGAACTATTTCTGTGCCTAAATCTCCACCAAGGAGAAGAAGAAGGATCATTCTGAGAAATGAATCTGATGAGGATGAACAAGTCCAGGTTCCTACATCAGAATCTGTGGCAAAAGAAGCTGAAAATGTAATTTTTCAGAAGGAGGTAGAAGCTGAAGAGTCAACTCTTCAGAAGGAGAATGAAGCTGAGGGTTCTGGCATTTTGAAAAGGAAAAGATCTGTAAATTCTGATACAGATCATATCTCTCCACTATCTAGAAGATCAAAGAAGACAAAAGCAGGTGTGCATATGGCACAAATTTAATTTAAAGATGTTGAAGAAGCTGAGGAAGGGGATCAGAAATCTCTGATCTCACAAGAACCTACAGTAATTGAAGCCCTTCCAGCACCTGGAGAAATTCTGATTCAGGAATTTAAAATTCCTGAAGTTCACAGATCAGAACCTGTGATTTCTCCACCTCACTCTCCAATCCAAGCTACAGATGATGTTGAACAACAAGAGACAAATTCTGAAATAGATATTCATAACTTGAATATTCCTACTGTTCTCTATCTGGCAGCTCCACCAGCAAAACAGTCAACACCTCCTGTTTCACCAATAATACAGGCTGAGAGACCATCAACTCCAATTCTTGATCTTGGCACTGAAGATCATAATTTAAATGAAGCTGCTTCATAATCTCCTTTAGTTACACACACTCCGGTGTTAACAGAAGATGATGAAAATTTATCAAGTTCTGGACACAGTGCTCCAGCAAGTGTTCCAGTTAATGCTCCAATTCTTGGGAAAGAGGCACTACTTAAGTTTGTTGAAGAAGATGCTCATGTTCCATAGGAGGAAACTTTTAGAGGCGTGGAATGGACCAAGAAATGTAATGATAATGATTTCATTCCCAGCTCTAATGTTCTGTCAGAACATATTTCAAAAGCTGATGAGTTGCTGATAAATTCTGATTTCAAGCACCAACTTAAAGTCACTGCTCTCAATACTAAGAATATTCAAGGTCTACACTCCAAGACACATGAAAAGGTTGATAAACTTCAGGAAAATGTTGATAAACTAGACCTGATGCTTAAACTAGACAAGAATAGGTTTATCAGACCAATTCATGACAAAGTGGAAGCTATTGAGCAAGTTCAGATCAAGCAGCAGGCCCAACTGGATGAGGTCTTTTAGAATCAAGCTGCTCAACAAACACAGCTCAATGAAATCCAATCTTTAGTGGAACTTCTTCTCTCACTACTCCTGACAGATGATGCCAAAAAGGGGGAGAAGGTAGTTAAGTCCAAATGCTCACCAATCAAGACATTGAAGAAAAAGGATGATAAAGGAGATGACCAGGGAAACCCTAGCAAGGGCAAAGGTCAAGGTCAAGGCAAGCGAAGCAGCAAAGTTTCTTCACAGAAACTAATTTCTGGTTCTAGCAAATCTTCTACACAGAAGAATTCAAGTTCTGAATTTGTGAATGCTCAAACTCTGATAGAAAGTTCTGATAATCAAATTCTGATGACAAAGTCTGATGTTCTCATTCATTTTGGAAGTCAGGAATCTCAGAAGTTTTTACAAACTCTGAAGCTTAAGGGAAGGGAGACTACTGTCTACTATAAGGATCCCAAGATTCAGACTCTTGATGAAGAAATTGCTAAAAGGTTATTTCTCAAGTATAATCCTGGAATGGATTTAGAGACTCTAAAGGAGGAAGAAGTTAGATTTGCAGTTGAGAAGACAAATCCTAAGTCTAAAGCTTCTAATGCAAAGAAACCTCCAAGGCCTAAGGAAAAAGGCATTGTGATAAAAGAAAGATCTGCCACAGAGATTCCTAGATCAAGTACTAGATCTCAAACCACTACTGATCCCAAAGACAAGGGAAAAGGAAAAGTTGGGGAGATAGTTAAGAAACAGGAAATGAAGATTCCTTAAATTCTGATGAATCATGTGTGCAAGTTGGTTCAAGTCTTTGATGATGCTGCTGCAGAAGATGAAACTGTTGAAACTCTGAAAAAAAGAAAGGTGACAGAAGAATCTAAGACAACCTCTGACATAGCTCAAGTTGTTTAGAGTGAAGAAAGTTCAAAACAGCAAGCTACGGAAGAATCTGCAAATCCTGAACAAATCATCAAGACATCAATCTCTGACAGAGCTTAAGTTAATTTGGGAAAGATGACAGTTACTGATAAGAAGAAACTCCTATGGAAAAATGTTAAACCATCAGATCCTAAGAAAAGTCAACTGCTATCTAATTTCTTGACTGTTGGATTGAATGCCAGAGAAGCAAGAGACAGATCAGGGTTAGGATCAAGCGAAGCTAAGCTGAAAACAGGAATTGAAGTAACTATCAAAGATCCATTCTTATTAACTGACAAACAATTTGAGGAAGTTACACAGAAACACTTTGACAAGGTTATATATGTTCAAGTGGTACTGGATGCTCATGATAAGAGTAATGTCAAAGAAAACCTGATTCTATTTCTTAAAGATGGAAGAACATACAGAATGTCAGAATCAGATGTGATGAATAAATCTCTGAAAAAACTTCAATTCTTTCATTATCTTTTGGAGATAAAGTCTGAGATTACCAGAAGATGGTCAAATTTCATAATGAAGACCATAAGGGATAAAGCCAGAATCACTGGATCAAGGGTTGCAGAATTTATTCCAAAAATAGTTGAAGATGATGGAAGTGAAATTCCAATGAAAAAGAATTCTGCTAAGATAGAAGTTATTCTGAAAGAGAAATGTCTGTGCTACAATGAAGACTCTTCTCATCCAAGGGTAATCAGACTTGGTGATGGTTTGGAAAGAAATCACATTTCAGCACTTAGGACTGCCATTTACCAGATTAGAAGTCAAGATGAAGAATTGAAGCAAGTCAAGGCTACATTAGCTCAAGTCCTGAGAAATGCAGAAGAGAAGCTGATATCAAACTTTGTCAGAAATCACTTTGGATTCAGATTGATTCAGTAAGATTGGTAAAAGCTGCAAGGACTGTAAGTTGTAGTTAGTTTTCTAAATAAACTCTCATTGCATTTGTACTTAAATGTTTTTTGACATCATCAAATCTATTAACTTGTATATTTTTCATAATTTACAAGTTGGGGGAGATTGTTAGATATATTTGTGATGCCATGTTTAATCTGATTTGTTTAGTTTCATAACTTAATATCAGGATTTATCAGGACTTACTGGAAATCAGAACTTATTAAAGTCAGAACTTATATCAGAACTTAAGGCCGTTAGGATTTATATCAGGACTTAAGTACAGGTACTTCAGATAAGGAATGCAGCTGATTTACAGGAGAGGATCATGACTAAAACATAGGAAGATATGCATGGAGAGTTGGACGACTAGAAGACTTGTAGAAGATAACATCTTATTGATATATTTTAGGAGGAGATATATTTCATATCAATTAGAAGATATCTTGTAACTCTGTATTATATAAACACAACTTAGGGTTTACACTATATGTGTTATCATTAACGAGAAGATTATTCTTTGTAACCCTAGCAGCTCTTGGTGATATTGTTCATCACTGAGAGAGTAGTTTAACCAACTTTGTAGCAGAGCTTATTATATTGAATAAACTTGATTAATGTTACATACTTGTGTTCTAAATCGATTTGATTGTATAAACACTATATTCAACCCCCTTCTATAGTGTTGTGTGACCTAACAGTTAGTAATTGATAATGCATATCTTAGACTGATTTGTAGCAGCTGTGTATTATATAAACACAGTTTAGGTCATCACATGGTGATTAACTCGAGTATTATACGACCTAGCAGCTCTCAAGAATATCAGTATTTCTTTAGAGAGTTTGTAATAGTTTTTATCAGAAATATAAAGAACTGTTATATTTTAAGACTTGTTCGAAACATTTATACAATTGTATACAACCCCCTTAAACAATTATATTACTACTGGGCAACAATTGGTATCAGAGCAAACTGATAAATTTATAATCAGAAGCGATGTAAACATGTCTCTGAACAAGTATGAAAGTATTCAAATCCTCATTCTAAAAAAGATTGAATATCCTACATGAAAGGTGAAGATGCTCATGCACCTGAAGGCTATAGATCCAGACTATCTCGACGTAATCAATGATGGATCCTACATGCCAACAAAATGGGTGCTTGCAACTTCTGCTGTTACTGAACACTATCAGTTAAAGGAGAAGAATGAGTGGAAACTAGAAGAGAAAGTTGTTGTGCTGAAGGATGCAAAGGTAAGGAACATTTTGCATAACAGTCTAGATTCTGTGATGTCAAACAGGGTTATAGCCTACAAGACTGCCAAGGAGATCTGGGATGCTCTTGAAACTCAATGTCAAGGAACCATGGCCATCAAGAAGAACAGAAGGGCTGTTCTAATTCAAGAATATGAACATTTTGAGGCCAAACCTGATGAAAGTCTCACCGACATTTATGACAGGTTTCTCACCCTGCTCAACAATCTATCCTTGGTAGGAAAGGTGTATGATCGGGAGGAATCAAACATTAAGTTTCTGAGAGCCTTGAATGAGGAATGGGAGACTCGGACTTCAATCATATGACATCAGTATGATTTGGAAATAATCACCCTTGATGAAGTCTATGGCATGCTGAGAACTCATAATTTGGAAGTTCGGTAAAGGAAAGAGAGGAAAAGCAATGAGGGAAAATCAGTTGCTTTGAAAGTGAATGCTAAAGCTTCAAAAGAAAGGTTTGTTGAAGCTGCAAGGAGAAAGAACAATCTGCCAGATACAGATACTGATGATTCATCATCAAATCCTGATAATGATACTGATTCTGAAACTGATGAGAACATGATAAATTCTGATGTAATGCAAATGGCTGCATTGCTAGTTAAGGGCTTCAAGAAGATGCAATTCAGGAAGTCTCAGAAGAAAAGAAGCTTCAGGAAGAAGTTCACTGGAGGGAAAAGGAAGTCGTCTGGAAGAAGAGAAGGAAAGGACTCTAAAACTGGAAAAGTCGACAGGTCAAAAATCAAGTGCTACAACTGTAATAAACCTGGTCACTTTGTTACAGAGTGCAAAAAGACAAAGCATGACAAAGGGAAGAACAAAGCCTTGATTACATCAAGAAAGGATTGGATGGACTCCATAGATTATGAAAATGAATAAACATGCTATACACTGATGGCTAGCTTTGATGCTCCTGCTTCCTCTGATTCTAAGGTATCAACTTCTTTATACTCTTTTGATGCTGAAGATATATCTGAACTGAAATCTATTCTTAAGTCTGTTCATGGAAATTTTAAAAATAAGATTCTGGAGAATAATAGGCAGCTAACTGAAAATGAAATCTTAAAGTCTAAGAATGAACAGTTAGAGTCTGACTTAGTAAATCAGATTGAAATTCAGAAAGAATGTGAGAAAGCTAAACATACAGTAAAGATACTAGAAGCTAAGTATAGTATGTTAGAGAATGAATTAGAAAATGAGAGGAAAACCCTTAAAGCCTGGACTGATTCAGGCATAAAGATTCATGAGATGATCTCTAAGAAAAACTGGAAAAAATGTCTTGGTTATGTAGATGGAATTAAGGATGTTGACATTGAAAATAAAACTACCCTTAAGACTCATGTTAAGTTTATCTCTTCAGAAGCCGATGAACCCAAATTTATCTTTGAAAAGGGTTCAACATCAACATCTTAAGAAAAGCCAGTAAGTGATAAATCTCAAAGAAAGGAAAACAAGGAAACCATTAAGACTGTTAAGAAAGAAAAAAATATAGGACTTTTGTCTAAAAGACAATTGAAAAAGAAATTATTTGAGGTTACTGACAAACCTTAAGTTAAAAGTCTTAAAAGAAACAGGAATGGTAAGCAAGGAATTTCTATGGATTCTAATTACAAGTTTGTTCCCAATGCTCTAAGAAAAACTTGTTTTAACTGTGGTAATACTAATCATCTTGCTATTGATTGCAGGAGGAGTAAGAAAATGAAAACTGCTAATCCTGAGTCTGATGTTAGGGGTAGATCAGTATTTTATAAACCACCAAATCCTTGTTTTCATTGTGGTAGTATTTGGCATTCAATTTACACTTGTAGTTCCTATCATAAGCTGTATCACAACTATTATGAACCTTTTCTTAAATTCAATAAAACTGCTTGTTTGCTCAATTCTTCTAGTTCTACTAAATCTACTTCTAATAAGACAAATCCTGACAAAGGAAAAACTGTCAGAAGTATATCTGAATCACAAAGGCTTAAGTTGTCCAAAAAGAGGGCCCAATAAGTGTGGGTCCTTAAAAATCCTTCTAACTAATTACTCTTCTGACTGCAGGGTAACAAGAAAAATACTCTTGTCTTGGATAGTGGATGTTCAGGACACATGACTGGAAATAAATCCCTACTGTCAGAATTTGAAAAGAAGGTTGGCCCATATGTATCTTATGGAGATGGAAATATAGGACACACTTTGGGATATAGCTACTTGATAATTGTAAAGGTATCAATAGGAGCTCTGGTGGAAGGACTGAAGCATAATCTTCTAAGCATCGGTCAAATCACTGACATAGGTTATCATGTGGTGTTCTATGACTCTCACTGTGAAGTTGTTCATAACAAGTCAAAGAAGACTGTCTTGATGGGATACAGACATGGTAATATGTATGAAGTAAGGCTACATGAAATTCTTGAGCAAGAAGCTACTTGCCTTATCTCAAAGGCATCGGTAGATGAGAGCTGGAATTGGCACAAGAAGCTCTCACATCTCAACTTCAATTCAATCGATGAACTTGCCAAAAAGGAGCTAGTAAGAGGATTACCAAATATGATATACTCATCTGATGGTCCTTGTGATGCTTGTCAAAAGTCTAAGCAAAGAAGAGTATCTTTCAAAAGTATAACATAATTCTCTATCACGGAGCCATATCATATGTTACACCTGGATCTCTTTGGACCAGTAAACATAATGTCTATGAACAAGAAAAGGTACACACTTGTAATTGTTGATGATTTCACTAGATACACTTGGGTTTATTTTCTACACAGGAAAGATGAAACTCCGGAAATTCTTCTGGATCATATAAGGAAATTGAGAATGGATCCACCTTCAAAGTGAAAATATTGAGGAGTGATAATGGCACTGAGTTCAAGAACTTAAAATGGAGGAAGTCTGCAAGTACAAAGGCATACAACAACAGCTCTCACCTCCTGGTACACCCCAACGAAATGGTGTTGTTGAGAGAAAGAACAGATACCTGATTGAAGCTGGTAGGACTCTGTTGGAAGAAGCAAAACTACCCACTTACTTCTGGGCTGAAGCAATAAACATAGCCTGTTATACTCAGAATATCACACTAATAAACAGGCATGGTGTTACTCCTTATCAGATGCTGAAAGAAAAGAAACCCAGTTTTAAACATCTTTATATATTTGGGTGTAAGTGCTTTGTTCTCAGAACTCATACTGATCAGCTAGGAAAATTTGAATCAAAAGCTGATGAAGGAATCTTTGTTGGTTACTCACCATCAAGAGCATACATGGTTTTCAATTTGAGAACAAATAATGTAGTTATCTCCATAAATGTATCTTTTAATGATAAGAAGATTCCTGGTTTTGAAGAAGACTCTCATGAAAGTTTGATCTTTGTAAATGAAAATGCACTGTTGGAATCTGGATCAAACTCTAATGAACTGTCAATTACTGATGATCCAAATCCCGATACTCCTTCAGATTCTGAAGATGATCATTGTACTAATGAACCTGCACATGTTGAGGGGTTGCAACAGAAAGGTTCAACTGATAGTACTAACACTGAATAATCAACTCAAGATTCTTCTCAATCTGGTCATTCAGAATCCAATGTTGATTTAATATCAGATGGACATGAGTCAAGTCCCAACACTTCATCAGGAGATGACAGCACTGATTCAGGGGGAGTCTCAAATGCATTTGATGAGGCATACAATTCAGGGGGAGCATCTAGCTCCAGAAGGACACTTCATGGTGCCAGAAAATGGACAAAATATCATACTCCTGATCTGATCATTGGAAATCATGATGAAGGTGTAAAGACAAGGAGTGCAACTCAGAATAAGTGTTTGTATCACAATCTACTTTCAAAAGAAGAGCCAAAAAAAGTAGAAGATGCACTCAAGGATGCAAATTGGGTCATAGCTATGCAAGAAGAGTTAAAGGAGTTCGAAAAAAATGAAGTTTGGAAGCTGGTGCCTAGAGCTAAAAATAGGTCAATTGTGGGCACAAAGTGGGTCTTCAGAAATAAGACTGATTCCAATGGAACTATTATCAGAAACAAGGCAAGATTGGTGGCTAAAGGATATTCCCAACGGGAAGGCATTGACTATGATGAAACATTTTCTCTTGTTGCTAGGCTGGAAGCAATCAGAATTTTATTGGCATATGTTGCACATAAGAAATTTAAAGTTTTTCAGATGGATGTAAAGAGTGCATTTCTCAATGGTGAACTTGAAGAGGAAGTCTATGTTGAACAACCACCAGGTTTTGTGGATCATAAACATCTTGATTATGTTTATAGACTTGATAAAGCACTCTATGGACTAAAGCAAGCACCTAGGGCATGGTATGAGACCCTAGCTCAGTTTCTGCTTGAAAGTGGATTCAAAAGAGGTACAATAGATAAAACTTTATTTTATCTGAATCAAGGTAAATATCTGCTTTTAGTTCAAATTTATGTGGATAATATCATTTTTTGGATCAACTAATCAAAAACTGTGTGATACGTTCTCAAAGTTGATGCAATCAAGATATCAATTGAGCATGATGGGAGAGATGAGTTACTTCTTGGGATTACAAATTAAATAGACTGATAATGGTATCTACATTAATCAGTCAAAGTACACAAAGAATTTGTTGAAAAGGTTTAATATGCAAGAAAGTGCAACTGCAACTACTCCTATGGCAATTGCTATAAAGCTTGATCCTCATGAAGGTACAGCATTTGATGTCATAAACTACAGAGGTTTGATTGGTTCTCTTTTGTACCTAACGGCTAGTAGGCCAGACATTATGTTTTCCACCTGTTTGTGTGCAAGATTTCAGGCAAATCCTAGGGAGCCACATCTTATTGTAGTGAAGAGAATCTTCAGATACCTCAAGGGTACTGTATCACTTGGTCTCTGGTACGTAAGGGAAGCTGATTTCGGATTATGTGGATATTAGGACGCTGACTTTGCTGGATGCAAGATAGACAGGAAGAGTACATCAGTGGGCTTTCAGTTTTTGGGAGGCAGATTAGTCGCATGGTTTAGTAAGAAGCAGAAATCCATTTTTACTTCAACTGCTGAGGCTGAATATATTACAGTTGGGAGCTACTGTGCTCAGTTGTTATGGATGAGAAACCATCTCATGGACTATGGATTATCATTTTCTAAAATTCCTATTTATTGTGATAATCAAAGTGCTATTTCTATGACAGGAAACCCAGTGCAACACTCTCTTACTAAACATATTAGCATCAGATATCACTTTATAAGAGAGTATGTCATGGAAGGAACGATTGAGCTTCATTTTGTCTTTACGAAGCCATTACCTGAAGCAACATTTACAAAGTTTGTCAATGAACTCGCTTGAGTTGTTTTGACAAACACTAATGAATTTGAATCGACAAATTCTGACGATATCAAATCCTAACAGATAAGAGGTACCAAATAGTGATGATAGGTCAGCATGTTTTAATTTAGAATATTATTTAAAAGAGCAGTGCGTCCTTTGTTGTTAATTCCGCACATTACTCCACTTTCCAATCCTATTCTTCAGTAATTATCCTCTATTAGAAGTCTAATTCACTAAGCTTCCTTCTCCGAGTGTGTTACATACAACTAAGCTTTGCAAACTTATATTTGCACAAGAACCTCTGTGACACATATCATCATACACACAGCCTCGCTATTCACATCTAATGAATACTTTTCCTCAACGCCTACAAACATCATGTCATCTTCTGAGATTTCACCCTTCTTCATCCAAACCACTATAATTCATGACAACACTTTTGGAACCAATAACTAATTGGCTCCGCTTACATATCAGCAGTTTCCTCAATCTTTTCATGATATACAGGATTTCTTACGCCAATGTCCAATTGGATATGCTCTCACAAATCCTATTAAGGTATCATACAGGGCTGTAATGCAGGTATTGGAAACAGCTCTAGTTAATGAAATAAATATTGCTTTCTCTTTTGAATATAAAGGACGTAGGTATGAGGTTGATGCTGATGTTCTGGTTCAAGCATTGAGGTTGCCAGCTTGTAATGGTGCTCCTAATAATTATGTAACTGAGCAGCTGTTTGATATGCTCAGAACTCTGAGCTATAAAGGTGACATCACAACAATTGGAAAATTGACGAGGACAAAATTAAAGAGAGGATGGAATTTTTTCTTTGACTGCATCAGCAGATGCTTCCTAAATAAGACAACAAATTTTGATGCTCTTACGTCTACTTCTCTGAAAATTGGGTACTCTATTCTCTACTCTAGTAATTTTGACTATGGTAACACCATTCTTCAATTCATAATTTCTAGGAGAACAGATGCATTAGAAGTAATAGGGTATACTATATTTGTTCAACTGATTTTTAAATTTCTATGCCCTAATGTTGAATTTGCTAATGATGAATTGCTTCCTGTATTTCAAATTTCTGAGAAGGCTATCACTGATCATATTAAAACAGATGAAAAGAATAAGTTTTCAGGACCTCCTTTCCTGCCTCATGAGGTTAGGCAATTTCTATTGAGAAATAGACCTACTCCTTCACAAGTGCCTGCAAATCCTGATGCTGGCACCCCTATAACATTTCCTGATGCTGTGGAACAAGACACTACACATCTTGTTTCTAACCCAAGCATTCCTTCTACTAAACACAACTCCAATCCAGCTCCTAAATTAGCCTCCTCTGATGTCTCCAAAAAGGCATCAGTTGTACTAAAGAAAAGGCTAGTTAAGAAATCTGTTCAATCTGAACAGAGAGCTAAACATGCCTCACTGAGTGAGAGTGAGAAGAAAGAAGAATGTCTTCCAGTCCGGAAAAGAAGGTTGATCATGCACGATGATTCTAACTCTGATGATCAGATGCCCATTGGGCCAAGGATGAAGATAAAGAAATCAACAGTGAGCAATTCATGATGACTCTGTTGACACAACTGGAACTAAGGAGCCAACTACTGATGTTAGTGCTTTGATCAAACAGTTTCAAATAATCAAAGAAACCGTTGAGCCCAAGAAAACTGACAAGAGCAAGTTGAAAAGAAAAGCTGAAGATGTGGTTAGGTACATCAGAAAGAAGAAAAAGACTCAGTCCTCTACTATGGATGTCAGTCCATAAGAACCTAAGTTTCAAAGGGATTTAGCAACTGAGACACATCCAGTCACACAAGAACCATCTTCTCAAAGGGAAGATGCAAACAAAGAGGCTGCACAAATAATTGTTGATTTTGCTCAAGGTGATCTTCTTGCTGACCCTGAACAACTGCTGCAAGAAAAGAAGGCTCATCAGGATGTATTGTCAAAGGTGGATGCAGTTATTAGTGATCTGATATTTGAGGAGAGTACACAAGAACCTTCACCAGTTCTTGCTGAAGCAGCTCATATTCCTCAGGCCCCACAAGAACCATCAATTCAAATTATTGATGTTGGCCTAGTTCATTCTCCTGAAAAATCAAATCTTGATGCTACAACAAATCCTGATGTTGATCAACTATCCATTCGAGCAGCTTATACTGATGATTCCTTGTTGCTGGCTAGCTTGATAAAGCATCCCGATGCGTCGTTTGTTCCTCCACTATCATCACTTCCACTTGAGGACTCACCTTCAGGTATTGCTTATTTTCCTCTATTGTTCCTCATATTTGTATGATTATAAATAGTCTCTTGTTTGAGGTTACCTCTATTTATATGACAAGCATATTACTCCTCTCATCCATCTCTTATTTCTTTGCAAAATGTGTGATTGTGCTTTTCCGTGAGACTGTGTGACAATACTATGAGAGAAAATTAAATTTTGAGTGGCAGTCTCCTGTACTGGCAAAAGGAGAGGTAGTTTTGAGAAAAGAATTTTATAAGTTTTTCTTTAATTATAAACTTTCTTATGTGAGAAACATATTACTCTTAAAAGTAATATATTGTGTGAGAAGTGATGAGATCATTTGAAAAGAAAAGAGAGATTTGGGTGTTACCTTGTTTTATATTTCAGGATCTCATCAGGAACAGACACGTATTACTAAGGATCCTCTTAAAGGCAAAACAATTCTGCCTAGCTCTGCAAATTCTTCTGAGGGTTTGTTTAGATCTGATTCTGATGAAGACAGTGATCCTGATGATTCCGATACAGCTCATCTTAAGATTGCTATTGATGCATCTAAGAAGTCCAATGTTGGTTCTTCTTCATATTTTAATGCTGATCATTCTTATTACAATGCTGATGTTGAGCTTTTTCGAAAGACTGGATGGGATTTTGCATGGAGAGATGCACATACTTCTATCTTCTCAACTGTTGGTATGCAACATGTTCACAGGGCCTATGATGAACTTCAACACCCTGAACTTAAATTGCATCTTAAGGCTTCTACCATTTTTGTAAAAGGAATTCTCTCTGAACTTGCTAATACGAAAAAATCTCATACTAACAAGATTGATTCATTTATGATTAATCCACTTACTTCAGCTGACCTCATAAGTGTGAGAAAGGTTGTTAAAGCCGTGGTTTAATCTCAACAAAGCATGGATACTCGATTTTTTTCCTTGGAAGATAAAGTGTCTTCAATGGCTGATAAACTGGATGTTATGTTTTCACTTCTTTCAAATACTGATGCCAAAAAGGGGGAGAAGATAGTTGTCACAAAATGTACACCTGACTTTATTCAGTTGAAAGATAAAGATACTGATGGTGATGATGATAAAAATCCGGTTGTAAATATTCAAATTGCTCTTATTGCTCAACAACCTCAACATTCTAAAAGATCTGGTTTTTCAGGACAAGGAAAGTCTACTGGTGCTCATGGAGTTAAGCACAAGACCAATGTTGATGCTTCTGAAACTGGTGATGTTACAATCTCTAACTTAGCAGATGCTAAAGGATTATTCTTTCCTTATAGACACAAGGAAACAGGTGAAAAGATTGTTCTGTACTACAAAGATAAAAGGTTTGAGCAAAAGAATGCCAGGAGTGCTCTTGGGTTGATAACTGAAGAATTTCCTGATCTAATAACTGAGGAAGCAGTTATGCAACATGTAATAACCCCAATTTTTGGGAAATTTTTGAAACCCTTATGAATAGTGTTTTTGCTGAATGAGAAAACTTTTCATGCCACACTACGTAGGGGTTCTGTTATTGATCTTCTGGGATATTATTAGTACTCTATGTGGTATATAAGTGTATGTAAAGATCGTCAGAATCCAATTTCCGAACACTTTGATTTTTCCCGGAAATCCACTAGATACGGAAAGAATTGAGAAAAAGGTAACAGAATAAAAAGGATTTAAATTAAAGGATTATAAGAGAGGATCATAAAAAGGAATATAATGTATTGAGAAAGGTTAAGGGAACCTAAATAATAAGATCCCGGGTATGATCCCTCAAACGATAAACGAAAATGAAAGTTAAGCGAACCGTATAACAGATCAGCGGTCATTAGGCAAACAATTAGGAAGTTAATCAAAGGGATTAGAGAGGATGATGTCACCCAACCAATGAGAAGAGGACAAGGAGGGGAGTATGACATCATGAGGATGATGCAAGCATGACATAAGAGGGAAGGAAATGTGGTGGAATATTAACCACACAAAGTCAAGGCTACAAAGGGAATTAACCAAAAAACAAGACAAAAAGCAACCAACCAAGCAAAACAAATCACAAAACACCAAACCTTCCATTTCTTCATGAAGCTCTCGGCTTCTTTCTTAAGAAATGGGAAGTCCAAGCTCCTCCACTTGCCATTTTACAAGGTAATTATCCTAGCTTCTCCTAGTTAAGTTACATACTTCCTAGAAATCTTAGCTTCAAAATCCTTTCCTAGCATTTCCTATAAATCATTCAAGAAGATGGTGAATAGTACTTTCTTGAAATTAATTTTTGTGTTCTTGATTTCTTTGAAAGAACAAGCTTGTAGGAGGTTAGATTAAGGCTTCCATGGGCATTCCAAGGACCTTTCATGGATTAAAAGCTTCAAGGAAGGTATAACTCTTCATGGTCTTAGTTTTAAGTTTTGTTGTTTAGATTTCCTAATGTTTAGATGATGGGTTAGTGTAATGGGTGTGTAATCATGTTTAGAGCTTGTTATGAGTAGTTTAGTTGGTGAGAGGCATGATTATTGTGTGTTTAGAGATTGGTTGATTTTGTGATATTTTTGGAGTTGGAAATCTTGGTTATTAGTTAATGAACTTAAGTAAACTCTTAGTTCATAATTGAGAAATAAGTATGAATTGGAAATATTGAATTTTTGGGGCTGTTGTAGTATGGTATGGATGGATGTTGGTTGTATGAATGATATGTGGTTGAATTGTGGTTGTTTTGAATTGGTTAAAAATTTGGAAATCGCGTAAACATAGCCGTCGTAACGTCCGATTTTCTTTGGACTGTTTTTGTGCATAGCATTAGGACCCGAGAACCCCCTGCTAGATTATGACCACTGCCATGATTAGATAGCTCATGTTACGAGCTTCGTTTTGATATGTAGTTCGTTCGATTCCGATGCACGGTTTAGGAGAAACGACCGTTTCAAGTAACGGCGTTTCGCGAACGAAACTTTTTCCCTCGCCTTACTTTGAAATGTAGGTTAAAGACCAAAAAGGGTTAATTAATGTATGAAACATTTATGGTAAGTGTGTTAGGCAGTTGGTAAGACATTCGCGAAGGAATCGCTTTAAAACTCGTAAAGGTTAAATTATTAAAAATGGTGGAGCCGAGGGTACCCGAGTGACTTAAGCGAATCGGTGAGCGCAAAACAAGCGTTAGAGTCTAAGTTAGTTAAAGTATAGAATTACAAGTGATTTTGGTTTAATTCCAACTTACTTGTTGTTTATAGGTTACCAGACTCGTCCCGAGCCTTTCTCACCCCCAAGTCGCTCAGGCAAGTATTCTATCCGTTATACTGTTGTTGTGATGTATACACTTGTATATGCATTATCTTGCGATAGATGCATGTTGGTTATTTAGCAAATTCTTGCGATATATTGTAGCATGTGATATGGTATATATGCATGCCTGTTTCATATTCTTGAAATATATATCTGTTGGTTCAGTTGATAATACCTATGCTAGAGGATAGCGGTAACTTGCATATACCCTTAGTATAGGGACCCAAAGGTGAAAATATTTTCTAAAACCGGGAGTCGAGGATCCCGAGTAGATTTTGTATATATATGGATATGGATATATATATATATATATTTATATATATATATGGTCATAGTTTTCAAAACTATAAATCGAATAAGGTTTATTCGATAACTTTAACTTTATTTTATTATTGAATATTATTTCGAATATTATTCGAAGGCGTATGACTCCTTTTATTTATTTATCTGAATATTATTTGAATATTCATTCGAGGGCTTATGACTCTTTTATATTATTTATTGAATATTATTTGAATATTCATTCGAGGGCTTATGACTCTTTTATTTATTTATCTGAATATTATTTGAATATTCATTCGAGGGCTTATGACTCTTTTATATTATTAGTGAATATTATTGAATATTCATTTGAGGATCTATGACTACGATTATTTGCTGAAATATATTCTTTATTTTATTAAAGAATAAGGTGTTAATAATCAAACTTATTTTCGATTATTCAAATAAAGATAATACTTTCATATAAGTATATCTTTGGTTATTTAATACTCGTTTCAAGTATAAATTTTAATACTTCTACTTCAATTATTTTTATAAAGACTATTCTTTATGGGAATATTATTTAAATAATAATATTCGGTCATTTTCTAAATATTCTGGGGACTGATTTACTTCATTAAATCAGCTTTACTCCAAACACTCTTTAAAGTGTTTTCGAGTCTTCAAAATGATTTTTAAAAGTCAGAGTGGATCCCAAACCTTTTTTTTTTATATTTAAGATCTTCCTTTTAAGGGGATTTAAATACTCGCTCAAAACCTGGGGAATCCGGCTCTGTGGTGTATTTTATATTCGCAACGAGGTTGCAGTTTTGGTAAATGAATTGATTACTTGCCCAACGTTCGGGAAGTAAGCCCATCTAATTGAGTCGGCATAAGCGACAGGCCGGGGTACGGTCTATTATTGTGTAAGTGGCTGGGTGGCAGTCCATCAACGCGTGAGGGGCCGGGTAACGGTCTAGCGCGAGGTCCTAATGCGGCCAAGGTGATGACCGGTGAGGAATTCATCCATCTACAGTAGAAAAGGTTACTTATTGGTATCTTTGCCTGATCAGCAAGATATCTGGTTTATGCCAAAATTCTTTTCCTTTCCAAAATTCATTGGATGTTTCAAACTCTGTTCATACTTTACATAACAGAGGTTCCAGGAAATGTTTAAGAGATATATATATATGTGGATATATATATATATCGGGACTAAATAAAGTATCTCATAACTTTTTCATTCCATAATATTTCAAAGATTGAATCTATTCAAGTCTTAACTTGTGGTCTCATCTATGGGATGTTTTTCTTAAAACTTATAATACTTTGAACGGTGGTAGTTCAAGTAGCTTTATAAATGATATAAGTGTGGTGAAGTATTGGTAACTTCATTCCTTGTTTTTACTTATATCTAGTAAGTAATTATCTTGCATATGATAGAGATTCTATTAAGTATCCACTTAGATACTTATACTATTGTTATCACTATGTGTATTATCTTGCGAGCTGTAAGGCTCACTCTTGCTTTATTTCTTCATCACACAACAACAGTTAGGAGAGATGGCCAGACTCCAGCAGACCCAGCGCAAGCGCGTGGGAAGCGTCCCGCGTCTTCCCGATGATGTTGTAGCTGCTATAGCTGCAGAGGTAGATCCATTGTAGTTCAGACCATCTACTTTTGAGAATCAAATTATGTATAATTATAACTTGTGGCAGATAATGGCAATTAACTGTAAATTTATCAAGTAATCATTTTGGGTTGTAATAACTTTTAAATGGTGGATTCAAAGACTTGTACTTATTTCAATTTCATCTCTGAGACTATAACGGGTTGTGGTGTGTGTTAGTGTGGGGTCACAGCATGAGGTTATTTATTATTAATTAAGTGAAGTGATATTGTGGAAAGAAAGACCGTGACAACCCGGATCCCCGACCCCGGATCTGGGGGTGTTACAGAAATGGTATCAGAGCCAAGCGTTATAAACCTCAGAGATGATGCGTCGATATAATAACAAACTCACAAAGATAATAAGAACTCTTGCCAAGTTCATGGTCGGACTACTTAAAGTAGTGCTGACAGTTAAAACCCTTACGGGAACCCTTATAAGTATCATGATAGTAACTTAGCTCGTTTAATGTGTAGGCGCCTGAGATAGAGGACCCTGAGATGTTCGAGCGTGAGCATGACGAGGCTATAATGCTTGATGCTGATATAAATACGTTTATGTTTTGTTCTCCTATGACAAACCTCTATAATTCAGAGGAAGGTTCCAAGCCAGATATTTTGTGGCAGTATATATATATTTTTTTATATATACAATTCTCTTCAGTTCGTTCTTTTCTCTTCTTTTCATTTCATGTAATCTGAGAAGAACAACCCTTCCAAAAGGGGAGGTATTGCCGAATGACTATCTATCTGTGTGATAGAAGCCTAGTAGGATACCATCTATTGTTTAATTGCTTGTCAAGTACTAAAGGCTGGCCACCTTCTGTACTAACTATGCGATATAACAAGTGTTCATGATCATAGTGATCTCTCAACAAATTCCTTTACTTCTATATGATTGATCAAACTTTGGGAAATAGAAACAGCTGAAAAAGGAGTAATAAAGTTGTGGTAGTATTCGGAATGGAAACACATTCGTGATACTAAGGTTGACGTGGTTATTAAAAGGTTATAGAACGCTAACGAGCAAAAGTATAACCAGTATAATATTAGGAACGGAAGGTAGTAGCGATTACGAACTGGAAAAGAATGGGTATTAAGAAGCAAAAGCTATAATGCTAGAAGCTATAATGAGAGTCTGTGCAATAGACTTGAAAGGAATTGGAATGATCACTTAATGCGGATTGAGTTATCTTACGACAATAGATCATATGTCATTATCGAGATGTCGCCTTATGAGATCCTTGAGGGAAGATAATGTCGATCTCCCTTATGTTAGGATGAAGTTGTAGAGCGCAAGATGCTCGGACCCACAGTAGTCCAAAGGACCAAGGATATGATAGATCTAATCAGAGGACGGCTGGTAGTAGCCCAAGATGGACATGATAAGTATGTTGATTTGACACGAAAGGATAAAGAGTATGAAATAGGGGACCTAGTAATGTTATAGGTATCCCTTGGAAAGGATTGATGAGGTTCGGAAAGAAAGGAAGGCTAAGTCTACAATTTGTTGGACCCTTGGATATATTAAGACGTTTGGGAAGTTAGCATATGAGCTAGCCCTAACCCAGAACATGTAGCAGGTCGTAACGTGTTTCACGTATCAATGTTAAGGAAGTGTAATTCAGATGCCAGATAAATAGAGGCATATGAGCGCATAGATATGCAACCCGACGTAACCTATATGGAGCAACCAGGGAAGGTTATAGAGTGAAAAGGAACAAGTGCTTAGGAGAAGGATTATCAAACTAGGCAGAGTTTGATGGTAGAACCACAATGTGGGAAAATTGACTTGAGAGTTAGAAAGTGCAATATTAAGAAGGTATCCCCATTTGTTTTCTATCTGATTCCGGGACGGAATCCTTTTAAGGAGGGGAGACTGTAATAACCCCAATTTTTGGGAAATTTTTGAAACCCTTATGAATAGTGTTTTTGCTGAATGAGAAAACTTTTCATGCCACACTACGTAGGGGTTCTGTTATTGATCTTCTGGGATATTATTAGTACTCTATGTGGTATATAAGTGTATGTAAAGATCGTCAGAATCCAATTTCCGAACACTTTGATTTTTCCCGGAAATCCACTAGATACGGAAAGAATTGAGAAAAAGGTAACAGAATAAAAAGGATTTAAATTAAAGGATTATAAGAGAGGATCATAAAAAGGAATATAATGTATTGAGAAAGGTTAAGGGAACCTAAGTAATAAGATCCCGGGTATGATCCCTCAAACGATAAACGAAAACGAAAGTTAAGCGAACCGTATAACAGATCAGCGGTCATTAGGCAAACAATTAGGAAGTTAATCAAAGGGATTAGAGAGGATGATGTCACCCAACCAATGAGAAGAGGACAAGGAGGGGAGGATGACATCATGAGGATGATGCAAGCATGACATAAGAGGGAAGGAAATGTGGTGGAATATTAACCACACAAAGTCAAGGCTACAAAGGGAATTAACCAAAAAACAAGACAAAAAGCAACCAACCAAGCAAAACAAATCACAAAACACCAAACCTTCCATTTCTTCATGAAGCTCTCGGCTTCTTTCTTAAGAAATGGGAAGTCCAAGCTCCTCCACTTGCCATTTTACAAGGTAATTATCCTAGCTTCTCCTAGTTAAGTTACATACTTCCTAGAAATCTTAGCTTCAATATCCTTTCCTAGCATTTCCTATAAATCATTCAAGAAGATGGTGAATAGTACTTTCTTGAAATTAATTTTTGTGTTCTTGATTTCTTTGAAAGAACAAGCTTGTAGGAGGTTAGATTAAGGCTTCCATGGGCATTCCAAGGACCTTTCATGGATTAAAAGCTTCAAGGAAGGTATAACTCTTCATGGTCTTAGTTTTAAGTTTTGTTGTTTAGATTTCCTAATGTTTAGATGATGGGTTAGTGTAATGGGTGTGTAATCATGTTTAGAGCTTGTTATGAGTAGTTTAGTTGGTGAGAGGCATGATTATTGTGTGTTTAGAGATTGGTTGATTTTGTGATATTTTTGGAGTTGGAAATCTTGGTTATTAGTTAATGAACTTAAGTAAACTCTTAGTTCATAATTGAGAAATAAGTATGAATTGGAAATATTGAATTGTTGGGGCTGTTGTAGTATGGTATGGATGGATGTTGGTTGTATGAATGATATGTGGTTGAATTATGGTTGTTTTGAATTGGTTAAAAATTTGGAAATCGCGTAAACATAGCCGTCGTAACGTCCGATTTTCTTTGGACTGTTTTTGTGCATAGCATTAGGACCCGAGAACCCCCTGCTAGATTATGACCACTGCCATGATTAGATAGCTCATGTTACGAGCTTCGTTTTGATATGTAGTTCGTTCGATTCCGATGCACGGTTTAGGAGAAACGACCGTTTCAAGTAACGGCGTTTCGCGAACGAAACTTTTTCCCTCGCCTTACTTTGAAATGTAGGTTAAAGACCAAAAAGGGTTAATTAATGTATGAAACATTTATGGTAAGTGTGTTAGGCAGTTGGTAAGACATTCGCGAAGGAATTGCTTTAAAACTCGTAAAGGTTAAATTATTAAAAATGGTGGAGCCGAGGGTACCCGAGTGACTTAAGCGAATCGGTGAGCGCAAAACAAGCGTTAGAGTCTAAGTTAGTTAAAGTATAGAATTACAAGTGATTTTGGTTTAATTCCAACTTACTTGTTGTTTATAGGTTACCAGACTCGTCCCGAGCCTTTCTCACCCCCAAGTCGCTCAGGCAAGTATTCTATCCGTTATACTGTTGTTGTGATGTATACACTTGTATATGCATTATCTTGCGATAGATGCATGTTGGTTATTTAGCAAATTCTTGCGATATATTGTAGCATGTGATATGGTATATATGCATGCCTGTTTCATATTCTTGAAATATATATCTGTTGGTTCAGTTGATAATACCTATGCTAGAGGATAGCGGTAACTTGCATATACCCTTAGTATAGGGACCCAAAGGTGAAAATATTTTCTAAAACCGGGAGTCGAGGATCCCGAGTAGATTTTGTATATATATGGATATGGATATATATATATATATTTATATATATATATGGTCATAGTTTTCAAAACTATAAATCGAATAAGGTTTATTCGATAACTTTAACTTTATTTTATTATTGAATATTATTTCGAATATTATTCGAAGGCGTATGACTCCTTTTATTTATTTATCTGAATATTATTTAAATATTCATTCGAGGGCTTATGACTCTTTTATATTATTTATTGAATATTATTTGAATATTCATTCGAGGGCTTATGACTCTTTTATTTATTTATCTGAATATTATTTGAATATTCATTCGAGGGCTTATGACTCTTTTATATTATTAGTGAATATTATTGAATATTCATTTGAGGATCTATGACTCCGATTATTTGCTGAAATATATTCTTTATTTTATTAAAGAATAAGGTGTTAATAATCAAACTTATTTTCGATTATTCAAATAAAGATAATACTTTCATATAAGTATATCTTTGGTTATTTAATACTCGTTTCAAGTATAAATTTTAATACTTCTACTTCAATTATTTTTATAAAGACTATTCTTTATGGGAATATTATTTAAATAATAATATTCGGTCATTTTCTAAATATTCTGGGGACTGATTTACTTCATTAAATCAGCTTTACTCCAAACACTCTTTAAAGTGTTTTCGAGTCTTCAAAATGATTTTTAAAAGTCAGAGTGGATCCCAAACCTTTTTTTTTTATATTTAAGATCTTCCTTTTAAGGGGATTTAAATACTCGCTCAAAACCTGGGGAATCCGGCTCTGTGGTGTATTTTATATTCGCAACGAGGTTGCAGTTTTGGTAAATGAATTGATTACTTGCCCAACGTTCGGGAAGTAAGCCCATCTAATTGAGTCGGCATAAGCGACAGGCCGGGGTACGGTCTATTATTGTGTAAGTGGCTGGGTGGCAGTCCATCAACGCGTGAGGGGCCGGGTAACGGTCTAGCGCGAGGTCCTAATGCGGCCAAGGTGATGACCGGTGAGGAATTCATCCATCTACAGTAGAAAAGGTTACTTATTGGTATCTTTGCCTGATCAGCAAGATATCTGGTTTATGCCAAAATTCTTTTCCTTTCCAAAATTCATTGGATGTTTCAAACTCTGTTCATACTTTACATAACAGAGGTTCCAGGAAATGTTTAAGAGATATATATATATGTGGATATATATATATCGGGACTAAATAAAGTATCTCATAACTTTTTCATTCCATAATATTTCAAAGATTGAATCTATTCAAGTCTTAACTTGTGGTCTCATCTATGGGATGTTTTTCTTAAAACTTATAATACTTTGAACGGTGGTAGTTCAAGTAGCTTTATAAATGATATAAGTGTGGTGAAGTATTGGTAACTTCATTCCTTGTTTTTACTTATATCTAGTAAGTAATTATCTTGCATATGATAGAGATTCTATTAAGTATCCACTTAGATACTTATACTATTGTTATCACTATGTGTATTATCTTGCGAGCTGTAAGGCTCACTCTTGCTTTATTTCTTCATCACACAACAACAGTTAGGAGAGATGGCCAGACTCCAGCAGACCCAGCGCAAGCGCGTGGGAAGCGTCCCGCGTCTTCCCGATGATGTTGTAGCTGCTATAGCTGCAGAGGTAGATCCATTGTAGTTCAGACCATCTACTTTTGAGAATCAAATTATGTATAATTATAACTTGTGGCAGATAATGGCAATTAACTGTAAATTTATCAAGTAATCATTTTGGGTTGTAATAACTTTTAAATGGTGGATTCAAAGACTTGTACTTATTTCAATTTCATCTCTGAGACTATAACGGGTTGTGGTGTGTGTTAGTGTGGGGTCACAGCATGAGGTTATTTATTATTAATTAAGTGAAGTGATATTGTGGAAAGAAAGACCGTGACAACCCGGATCCCCGACCCCGGATCTGGGGGTGTTACACAACAGAAGGGGTTAATGGCTCAAATTGAAGCTAAAGCAAACATCTCTAAAGGAAGAGGAAAAAGAGGTGGAAGAGCTACAAGAGCTAGAGGAAGAGGAAAAAATTTTAAATCAAGTCAAGTGTCTGCAATTGATTCTGCATTTCTGAATGTTCTATTCAGAGAAGGTTTTGTTCCTGTACAAGGACATGATTTAAAAGAAGAAGCTGAGGATACTGAAGAGATGATTGTCCAAAGAAAGAAGAAATCAACCGCTGATATTGCTCAAGTTGATATAACTAATGCAAATGTGTCTCTTGAAGCAGACATAAATCCTGAGGAAAAAACAGATCCTGGTAGCTGATTTTGACACTGATGTAAAGGTGATCAAAGTATTGGATGAATCGATTCTTGATGAACAAGAAAGAATTGACAGAAGGTGAGATGATCAAGCATGCAGTGACTATGTGCAAAGAATTCTAAATTCGAGAAGAGAGCCGTGGCATAAAACAAGAGGGAAGATTCATGATTTATATACAGGGTATGCTCCTCTCAGCAAGAAGGATAAAAGATGGAAAGATGTTTATTCATTTAGTTATCCTAAAGGATTCAAGCATATTGAATTTGTGTCAGCAGGACTAAGGGATCATATTTCAGAACAGGAGAATATTGATAAGTCCATCAAGAAACCTTCTTGGGTGGAACATAATGAAAAGCTAAAGCTTATCAAAACTCGTACTAGAGGAGGTATTGGTCATTCTGGAATGGAAACTCTGAGGTCTGATTTACTGGACACAGATATTCTGACTGGCAATCTTGGTGAAAGAGTTACTCATTCGCATCTTGAGAAGGTTGAAGCTATAAAGATTGTATATAGGAAGATAAATCTTGATGATATCAAAGAAGAGATTCTATACTTCCTGAGAGATGGTAAAGTGAAAAGCTTTACATTGCAGCAACTTTTGATGAAGATTGTGACAGGGTTGAAATATATTCATTATCTTCTTATAGTTGAGGACAATGTCACCAAAAACTGGTCTTCTATGATACTGGAGAGTATCAGAAGAAGAGTCATGAACAAAGAAGACAAATATAATGGTGATTATGTTCCTATGTATATAACTTATACTGGTTAAGAAATGAAGATGGAAAAGAGAGCTGCAGTTCTAAAAGTTTTTCTCAACAATCCTCAGTTATCTTTCAGTCCTTATCATGAAGATGTTAGCTTAAGCTTTATGTTGATTGGTGATCTTGGAATAACTAAGAGTTCGATCTCTAAATTAAGATCAGCCATTTATCAGTTTGGAGAAGATACTGAAGAGAAGAAAGAGTTAAAGAAAAAGCTTGTCAAAGTCCTTCAAGACAAGGAGGAAGAAAGGTTGAACAACTTTCTAGAAACGACTATCAGTTATCTTAGGATACTGAAGTAAGCCTTATTTCTTGTACATTTTGTAATTGGTTTTGGCATCATTGAGAATGGAATTTGTGCTTTATTACATTAAGCATATATTGGGGGAGATTGTTACGTGCTGAATTTTAATGATCGGGAGGAGCTCAGGATCTGATTGTGTTTATATGTCATCAATATTTGATGTACCGTCAGGATTTGATGCATCATCAGTATCTGCAGAACATCGGCATCTGAAGGCAATCTGTTGTGAATATTGATTTTGTTCCTTACTTTGAGGGATGGATATCTGTTGCGTTCTGAGTGATAGGACTTTGTATATTCAGTTAAAGATTTGTATCATTTTCTGTTAGTAATTGATAATGCATATCTTAGACTGATTTGTAGCAGTTGTGTATTATATAAACACAGTTTAGGTAATCACATGGTGATTATATCGAGTATTATACGACCTAGCAACTCTCAAGAACATCAGTATATCTTGAGAGAGTTTGTAACAATTTTTATCAGAAATATAAAGAACTGTTATATTTTTATACTTGTTCAAAATATTTTTACAATTGTATCTAACCTCCCTTAAACAATTGTATTACTACTGGGCAACATTAACTTTGCAATTTCATACATTTCTATCGTGTATATTAAATTTCAGTTACTTCATGTAGATATATCGAATATTTCATTTTATAAATTAATTTATGATTTTTTTTTCTTTTTAAACATTTTAACTGCATATTCTACACGCAAATATAAATTACATGAACAATAAAATATATAATTTACTTAATGAGTTAGTTAAAATGTTTTATAGATTGGTAACGTCTTACTATGAATAATGCACATTAATAATAAATTTAATTTATACTATATTAATATGAGACATACATAATTAATTATTAAAAAATAAAAGCCCTCTCATTAAGTTGTATATTTTAAGTGGTTGAAAAAATTATACTCCCGGATTAAATAGTTTAAGGGTCCCCTTCCCCAATCATGGTTAGTTTGGAAGGATTTTACTTTAGAGTCAACCGAGCCTTTCGCAATGAATCAATGCGGAAGGCGAGAACCGATAAAAAATTTTCCAACAGTTAAAAGTTTTATTCAATTAAAACTAAAAACACGTATATCGAGTCAATTTCGAGCGATTAAGGTGATATCAGACGCAATACCTTGTTCATCTTCTTTCACAAGCAATTTTTTTATTTTTAATTTTTTATGATTTTATAAAATAATTCAAATTTAAAAATTCGAATTAAGTAATAAAAAAAAATCTTTTTCAAATATTTCATAAAAATGTACGAAAAAAGGAGTTTGGTTGAAACATTTAATGCTTCTTCCGCAATGATTCATTGCGGAAGGGGTATTAAATGTTTCAACCAACCAACGCGCCAATAACGCGCGAATTCGAAAAATTATATTTTGTTCGGCAATGAATCATTGCGGAAGCATATACTTCCGTAATGAATCATTGTGGAATCAGTTAATTTTTTTATATTCTCTAAAATAATTTTTTTGTGTCGTAAAAAAAATTAATAAAAATTTTAAAATTCATTATAAATTTGATACCACTTGTTGATATTATAAAAAAAATGATGTAATTTTTTTAATTTTTTTAAACATAAATATTGTTTATTTTACCTTCTATTATGGTAAAAGAAGTACATTAAAAAATTACAAAAAATATTTAACAAATATAATATTAATTTAAGAATACTTTGTTTATGATATAAATTCCAGTTAGAAAATAATAATATATAATTATGTATCAAAATATATTAACACTTCATAACCACGAATGAAGTATTTTGGGTATAAATTCTATCATTTTTCATGGAAATTGAGAATTTTGTACATTTAAATTTGAAACACACACACACACACACACACATATATATATATATATATATATATTCAAATATAATGAATAAGCTATTTCCAAAGCGGGATTCTTATGTTCACATTTATATTGTTGAAAAAGTATTTTATAAATTTAGCAAAAATATATTTCATTAAATAATCATATTATAATTTTTATTAAATTTACTCGTTTAATTATTATTACCATTACATTATTTCGAGAAACGTGTACCCGAGATGGTTTTTGATTCATAAACTCATTGTGTAATGAGTTTACGAATCAAAAACCTTCCATGATACACGTTTTCGAAATAATCTGATAGTAATAAATATGAAATGAGTATTATTATATTTAAATTATAATTTTATTATTCAATGACACATATTTTTACTAAATTTATAAAATATTTAATTTTATTATAACTGAATTATTTAATATTAATAATATAATTTAAATATAATGTAAGGATGTCATATTTATTTAATTTTTAAATAATTAAAGAAGAAAATACATTGTGATTCATTGCAGAAGTTTAGGATGCTTTCCGCAATGAATCATTACGGATCCCTGCTGGTTCCACGGAGCCAACCCTGTCTGCATAACTTTTTTCATATTTTAAATAGTTAAGATTTTATAATCTCCTCTTATTTTTGTATCTAATAGGAATCGAACTCCTTACCTCTTACTCACCAATTTCATGCCACTACCATCAAGCTAAATAACTTTTTGAGTCCAAATTAAATTTCTTATTAGGTAAGCCATATCCTCTCCTTTTATCAAATTCTATTTTTTATTACATTAATTTTTTAGTGAATAAAATGTTAGTTTATACAATTATATAGCTGTGATGTAAATTTTGTAGTTAGAGAAACACACACACATATATACCAATTATGTTGTAATTGTTATGATATAAATATTTTATAAAATTAAATATTTTTTATACTTTTTTTATATTTGTTTTCGAAAAAATCATAATTTCATTTAATTCAGTTTGACTTGTGTGTTTATCGAGTCAAAAGTATTCGGTTTAATCCGGAAATACTTGAAATGAGTAATCAGATAAAAAATCAAATATACGAGAATAAAACTTGTGACTAAATATTATCTTAGAACCAATGTGCTATAATGAATTTTGATTTTATTTTAAAATTTTTGTTTAAAAAATTATATTTCCTCCTTTTAAAATTTTAACTTTTGAGTAAATAAAATGATAGTTTATATAATTATATAGTTGCAATTTAAATTTTGTAGTTAGACACACACACACATCAATTATGTTTTAAAATATATTTTATAAAATTAAACATTTTTTATACTTTTTTGGATTTGTTTTCAAAAAATCATAATTCTGTCTTATCTAGTTTCATAATTCTGTCTTATCCAGTTTGACTTGTGTGATTGTCGAGTCAAAAGTATTCAGTTTAATCTGGGAGTACTTGGAATGAGTACTTGGATCTAAAAAATCAAATATATTAAAATTTTAACTTTAAAAACTAATTCATTTGGTAATTTCCAAGCATTGCTCTATTTTAAAATAACTTTATCTTCAATTTCACTTTTTTATACTTATATTACCATTCCATGTCCAATCACTCCTTCAAATTTTACTAAATCTACTTGATCACTACGTACAATAAATAAATAATTTTAAAATACACAGGGAGTTGGGCCTACATGATATAGAGACATGTGAGAGGGTTTATTATAAACCAATATCTTCATATCTACACTGTAACTCCAAATTTGAAGTTGCACGGTGCTTTTCTTTATGGGAAAATGAATTTTTTCGTCACAACTTATTGTGTGTTTAGAAACTTACCACTCGACTATAATTATTTTTGTTTTACTCACTAATGTTAGGTTCGGAATTTTTTTAGTCACTAACGTTAGGTTCGGATTTGATTATTAGTATTTTGTCAATTTTCTATAGCATTATTAAAATATACTGATAACTAGTATAAAAATATCATATGTATTTTATAAGAAAGCTTATATGTGTCTGAGTTTGCTAGATGCATATGGAGAAGTCGTATAATGTCTAAATTATATACGTATGTTATAGGATGGAAGCATATTATTATTTTAAACATCTGGTTAGAACAGATGTATATACATTGTAAACAAACGCATAAAATCAGTTCATATACGTCTGTTACTTTTTAGGTGGGGTACTAAGCTCAAAACCAAAATTATTAGGAAGAGACATCACAATCCGTACTAAAATTATTGGAAAACAAAAATATAAAAAATTCAATATAATCAAATTAGCAAACTGATCATAAAGTACTTATAAAAAATTAAAAAATTACATATCAATATTTTACCAAACTACACTTTCAAAAACCCAATGAAATCACCAATCACAACTCCTTCATGCAACTCTTACCGACCCAAAATCAAAACTATAAACTCACCCATTCTAATAAAATTGTGAAACAAGTATATATATAAACACAAAAATATAATAATGTTATAATAATGTAAATTTGGTATTAAATCAAACAACTCTCACAAGATATTTATCTTACAAACATAGTTTTATAACTTATTTTTTAAAAAAAAATTGTATATAAAAATTTAAACGTTAAATTATTATTTAGAAGAAAAAAAATTAAAAATAATTCATGAAACTACATTTTTTAGGAGCCTTAAAATGCTTGTCAAACTCTCATCACTGAAGTAAACGTCTTGGGGGAGATATGGAGTACTATATATAAAGATATAGATATATATTAAATTATTAAAATATTACAAACTGCCACTATATTTTAGTAAGGGAAAATGGATTTTTTTGTCACCCAACTTAACGTGTTTTTAGGAACTTACCATTCAACTTTAATTATTTTTCTTTTACTCACTAATGTTAGGTCCGTATTTGTTTTTAGTCACTAACGTTAGGTTCGGATTTGATTATTATCATTATGTCAATTTTTGGTAGCATTATTAAAATATAGTGGTAGTCTGTAATATTTTAATGATTTGATATATGTCTATATCTTTGTATATAGAACTCCATATGTCCCCCAACACGCTTACCTTGTTGATGAGAGTTTGACAATCATTTTAAGGCTCTAAAGATGTAGTTTCATGAATTATTTTTAATTTTTTTTCTTATAAATAATAATTTAACGTTTAAATTTTTATATACAAAAAAAAATCTTAAAAATAAGTTATAAAACTATGTTTGTAAGAAAAATATCTTGTGAGAGTTGTTTGATTTAATACCAAATTCACATTATTACAACATTATTATATTTTTGTGTTTATATATATACTTGTTTCACAATTCTATTAGAATGGATACGTTTATAATTTTGATTTTGGGTCGGTAAAAGTTGCATGAACGAGTTGTGATTGGTGATTTCATCGGGTTTTTGAAAGTGTCATTTGGTAAAATATTTATATGTAATTTTTTAATTTTTTTATAAGTACTTTATGATCACTTTGCTAATTTAATTATATTGAATTTTTTATTTTTTTTATTTTCCAATAATTTTAGTACGGATTGCGATGCCTCATCCTAATAATTTTGGTGTTGAGCTTAGTACCCCACCTAAAAAATAACAGACGTATATGAACTGATTTTATGCGTCTGTTTACAATGTATATGTTCTGATCAGATGTTTAAAACAATATGCGTTATTCCTATAACATACGTATATAATTCAGACATTATACGACTCCTCCATATGCATCTAGCAAACACATATAAGCTTTCTTATAAGACACATATAACACTTTTTTATACTAATTATCACTATATTTTAATAATGTTATTGGAAAATTGACAAAATACTAATAATCAAATCTGAACCTAACATTAGTGATTAAAAAAAATCCGAACCTAACATTAGTGAGTAAAATAAAAAAAATTATAGTTAAGTGGTAAGTTTCTAAAAACACAATAAGTTGGGTGACAAAAAAATTCATTTTCCCTTTTAGTAATGCTACCAAAAATTGACATAATGCTAATAATCAAATCTGAACCTAACGTTAGTGACTAAAAATAAATACGAACCTAAAATTAGTGGGTGAAAGAAAAAAAATAGTTGAATGGTAACTTTCTAAAACACGATAAGTTGGATGACGAAAAAATCCATTTTCCCTTTCTTTATTTATAAAGATAGGGTAATTCATCGTTGGAGCCCCGTAACTTCATATATAGAGTAAGAAATGAAGTAATATGGCATATAAAGATGTGATTGGAGATACCCTTATCATAGATATGTATCATATAAAAAAATTATATATTACGTATAAAGATGAAACCGATCGAAACAATATGTATTACTCTTATTCTTATCATTATTATATACATACTCCTACATAACTGAAAAAATATTAATTATAATTCATTACGGAGGTAAAAATGTTAATTTTGTACAAAATTGGACATATATAAATTACACAACGAGATGAGTAAGTAAATTTTGTAAGACTCTTAAATAATTAGGTAATTGTGTTGGTTCAATATTTTTCTTACCTTCTATTTATTTTTAGAATTCTTAATATTTAATTCGAGTATATACAAGTTTGACCCGAGTTAGACTTAAAATCGGGTTTTATTCGACTAAAGAAAAATCATTTCGTGAATAAGTTCAATTATGTGTACTCAGTCGATATCTCAGCTAAAACGTTCAAGTTTTAGAACAATAAATTGGGTTTGTCGAGCAATGACACGGAAAAATAAAATACTAAAATTTGATATAATATAAATAATATATTAAATGTAGTGCATTTCATTACTTGTATTAAGTATATTTGTAAAATATAAAAATTAGTGTTGAAAGTTGTATGAAATTAGACAATATTCAATTTTACACCCTCATTTTGGAAAATTTCTTTTTTATCATGATATTTTTCGGAGTGTACTTCATTTGTTATTATCTTCTAATAAAGAATGATAGTTTTTTATTAGTTTTAAAATATTTTACACTCTTATTAATTTACGCGCTTAGTCAACCTAAGTGTTAACTATATTTCTCTATAGAACAATGAGTTGTCACAACCATAGTTCAACCTGTGAGTCAAACTGTGACATCTGTCACATGTGGTTCTATAACAGATCAACCCTCCACCTCTAAACCTACAGACACTTCTTCAACATCCAACCTTTCACAAGAACCATCTCACCCAATCCAACAGTGGTTAGAAAATGCTCAATCCCAACCAACCACAGTAGATGACCTCCCGGTTGATCAACTTTCAGGCCTTGCAAACATCACACTGCATCTGCTCACTACATACATGACAAATAAAGATTATCAGACAATTCTGCTCAATTATAATGAAGATGTTGAAAAGCAAAAGTAGAAGATAGTGAATGAAGCTGAGCAGGATGGCAATGTGGATGCCTGGCTCTCTAAAGATTTCACCTTGGAGATGGATGAGGTATTGGCAAGGTTCAGAGAAGAATATGTTACCATTTTAGGAAGTAATTCCAAGGTCCTCACTCCACGGGAATTGTATGATGCAGTCAATGAAGTCTACAAGACTCAAATCAAGGCTTTTCACCTCTTTGGTAAAGCACTTCAAGTGACTTTGACTAGGCATCTGGACAAGATCAAAAAATTGGTGAGGGATAAGTTGGATGAAATTATTCCTTCACAAGTCAAGATCCAATCAAAATTCTAACATTTTTCTGATCAGATGGCAAGATTTGATCTGACTACAGTGGATGTAAATATCAAAAATCTAAAGCAATCATTTGTAGCTTTGCATGAAGTGGTTCAACAACACATCACAAACTCAAATGACACAAGACTCAAGCTGAATCAACTTCATCAAAGTAGATATGAGCCACCTACTCTTCTGATGGAAGGAATCAAGGAGGCTGTTCAAGCAACATTTGGCACTTCCACATCTTCCAACTCTCAACAACAACCTATCTCAACATCAACCAACCTACAGATCCAAACTCTCCAAAATCGAGTTTATACCTTACAATCAACAAATGAGTCTCTAGCATCTCAAATCTCCCACTCACAACAATGGTATCAAGTCAATAGGATGATATCCAGACCCTGGTGGACTCTCACAAGCACCTACAAATGCAAAATTCAGTGTCTTTGGGAGCCATCATGAGTGCACTCAACATTCAACTACCTGCACTTCCAGAAGCTGTGAGGCCTGAAATCCCTACACCTCTCATCTTGCATGCTAACAAGACTAAGGGGGAGTTAGATGCTAGGTTATTAAGATCATCTACCCAAGCTGTTCAAGCTGCTAATAAATGGAAAATTTGAAGAAGTTGGTTGGAATGGAGAGGCTTATCAAAGCAGCTGAGGGACCTAGTTTGAGCAAGGAATTTGATGAATTGCTCGAGGCTCTCAGGGCTTCTCTAAACAACAACTTCTTCACATACAAGAAGGCTTTGGACAAGACAATAAATTTTATAAGGGTGATCTTGGTGACAAAGAATAATTTTCAGGAGAAAAGGATTGTGGTCGACATAAATGACTCAGGGGTAGATAGATGTATACAGGTATCCCTTAACTATCTCATAAAATGAAGGGCATCTGAGTTGGACATTCTGATAAATAAAGTCAACAGAGTGATTCAAGAAGACACTCTCTTGCTAACTGAATTAAAGAAGGCTCAAGTAGCTGCTTTTCCAGAAGCATATTTACAGCCAATCAAGGGAGTGGTATACATCTGTTCTACCACCAAACATTGCAAACACTTCAAAATTCTTAAGCAATGTGTCATGGCAAACAAAAAGCTAATTATGACCTTGAAGACTGACTTGAAGTCTAAGCAGTACAAGACTATTGAGGATGAGGAAATGATCAAGCTTTTGGAGAAATATCTGAGGAATCCTAGAGCCAATTTGCCTAAAACTCAAATCAATAAGGAGACTTGGATGATGATGAGCAGAAGAAAGATGATCAAAAACCTTGTGGCTCAAATCCAAGTCAATCCACCAAGGCAACTGACAACAAGGAAGTTGCTAAGAAGAAGGGAAATGATGAGAAGAAGGGGGTGAGAAGAGAAGAAAGAAGAAGGAGGATGATTCAAGAACCAAGAAAAATGTCCAATCAGTTCAAATTCAACTTGCTCAACCCTCTAAGCCAACAAACTCAAACATTCTACCACCTCTAACCTCTAAGCCTAAATTTCTCTACAAACACAATACAAACACCATACTGAAAATACCAATCACCTCAAACCAAACTTCTCTAAAGAAAATTTCAAACCTATCTTCATTCAAGCCACCAACCAAAATTCATTTCAAATTTGTTAGAAGAAAATCAAAGAAACCGCAAGTTACTGAGAGGGCCATCTAGAACTATTTTAATCAAATTGATTTTCTATCTATAAACTGGTGCATCACAGATGATGATTATTTTCAACAACTATCTGAAAAAATAGTCAAAGTTTGGGTTGTATCATAACGGAAGTCAGAATCTACTATCAGGATGGTTCCTACACTTTACTTGGCAGAAATTTAATGGACACATTTTCAACCACAAAGATTAAAAGGGTGATCAACTTACTGAAGGATAAGGATACTAGAACAATGGCATGGCGGTCTGTATTGGCTGTATGGTTTATAGTAAGGGAAGAAAGAAGAGCAAAAGAGAAGGGTGAAAGAGAGGAGAGGGAAATAAAATATATTGAAGAGATAGAAATGTTTGAGCAAAAATCTGAAGAACGCAAGGCAAACGGGATGAGCGGAATATCAAAAGATGGACACTTTCTAAACATCAAGGTTGGTAGATTCTCAAGATTCAGAGTTTGTTACCTGAATGGTTAAAATTTAGATGAGTGGCTCAAGCTTGTGGAAGCTCTAATAGGAACTCAAATCATATAGGAATTACAAGTACTTGTAGACTTAAAAGACCTCATTAAACAGTAAACAGGCTATGAGAAATTTGTGTGATGAATGTACCTTTCAAACTCTTGTAATCACTCAATGTATAAAAGTTGTAATTTTGTCAGTTTTTTATGTAATGTTTTATTGTTCATTGTAACTTGGGGTTAGTCTTGTTACCGAGCATGAATTTGTGATAAGCAATCTTCTCACAAATTGGGGGAGATTATTGTGCAAGACATGTCTGTACTATAACAAGACTAAGTCAAATTGATAACACTAAGAATTAGTTGTATGATAATCTTAATTTGTATTTTATATTGTATTACTTGAGTCTGTAAAAATATCAAAGATTAGACTGGAGTATTTTTCTGTAAACAGTCTCAAGCCTAAGAATAAACTCTAGAAGAAGATCAAGAAGATCAAGAAGATCATGCATCAGAGAAATTGTGAAGAAGTTTGGAGTTGAATAAATTTGTTTTGGAAAAAATATTCTAAGTCAAGCTATCTACAAGTCACAGATCAAGTCATATAGAGAAGTCATTCGAGAACTCCAGAATGACTTATCGAGAAGTCCAAAATAGCTTATAGAGAAGTTTCAGAGATATCAACAAGCAAAATGAAGATGTGAAGATTGGAGATATCGACAAGTCAAATTTTCATTAGAGATCACAAAGATATCAATAAGTCAGAATGTATATAGAGATATCTGAGATATCGACAAATCAAAATGAAGATATGAAGATTGGATATATCGACAAGTCAAATTCTCATTAAAGATCTCAGAGATATCGACAAGTCAAAAGAGATCTCAGAGATATCTACAAGTCATTTCTATATGGAGAAGTTTGGAGACCTCGACAAGCCAAAGTTCACTTATAGAGAATTCAGAGATCTCGACAAGTCAAAACACTTATAAAGAACTAAGAGATCTCGATAAGCCATTATACTTATCGAGATGTCAGTTCTCTAGAGAACAAACTGGAGATCTCGATATGAAACTCAAATACAGAATGCAGACAAGTTGAAGATTCAAGATTATCAATCAACAAACGGTCTAATCATTTAGATTAAAAAGTCTACAAAAGCAGCTTGAAGAGTACATGATCTAATGCCAAGATTAACTGACAAAGGGAAATCACAAATCAACAGAATTTGCAAAGATACACTAATACATAAATGGAAAGCTTTAGAGATAACTTAAAGTAGGGTTTAGTACATTCTATTGCATGTTGTGTAAACCTGTGTTTACTATCTATAAAGTAAACACTAGTCCTTTGTTTTTATTTGTATCAAACAGATCTAGAATTTTTTGTAACTCTTTCAAGGAAGAAGCTGAGTTCTTTACTTACAAAGAACTCATGATTTGTAGCAAAACACTAACTTGATTTTAATACAAAATTAAGTGAGTTTTAAAATATTGTGTGCACTGTTTACTTTCAATTAACATAATATTGTTGCATTTCTTATCTATTTTGTTCACCAACTAACAAACATTCAAAAAGTCTTAAAAATATCTAAAACACATTCACCCCATTTATGTTGTATTCATTACCTACCAGATTTTTTTAAAAAATAAAAATAAAAATACATGATTATTATTTTTAATTATATCCAGAATTCTCGTAGGATTTCCCATTCGGGTGAGGAGTAGAAAGGAATAAAATCTCTGTTCGGAGTGTAGGGTGGGATTGAGGATCAGATAACACTTTCTAATCCCGAAATGACCCAATGTATATCCCTATAAACAAAGTACAAGTATTTTTGTTATAATAGTATAATTTTAATTTTTTTTAGTATTTAGGTTTATGAATCTTAAACTAAGTATCTAATATAGCGAGCCCCTTTCTTTTATTCTGAAAAATTATCGGGAATGAGCGGGAATCGAACTTTACGACAAAAATAAGTTTTCACCATTTAAGTTGTCTATATATTTGAAAAGGGAAAAAAATAAGAAAATACAGTGATAACCTTTATGTCATCTCATTTTCATTGCATATTTATTTATTTAATTTTTTACGAAATGTAATTAAATTTATAAAAATATATTATTCATTTTTACGTAATTGATGTATGAATATAAAACAGAGATAAAATAATCATTTACTATATTTAAAAATTAATATTTTATAGACATAAATTTGTTCGAGATAATATTTCAATATAAATACAGAATAATGTCTCGCACGGCTTTTACGTAGGATCTCATTATATGTTTCCACAAACAAAATTTTAGAAAATGAGTTGCAAAGAGTTATGTTGCCAGTAAAGCCGGCCAAACGAGCGGTTTGGCTCGGTTCGTTCGCTATTCGACTCGTAAAAATTAGTCTAAATCGGCTCGTAAACGAACGAATAATTATTCGACTCAAACCGTATATATCCTAACGAACCGAGCACGAATATAATTTTCAGAAACCGCACCGGCTCGGAACCGGACCGGCCCGAATCGGCTAATTCGTCAGTGAACTGTAACATGTGAACCGGCAAATTATTCGCGAATAATTCGTGAATTATAGTAGCACATATATTTGTTCATTACAGAAAAGGAATTATAGTTATTTGTTCGATCTGTATTCTAGTAGTCAGTAGAGTAGTAGTAGTCTAATAGTAGTATGTAAATCTGTGACTGTAATCATTACATGAAATTAAATTATAAAAAACCTTGTTACTTGCTTGCCAGTTGTCAACCATTCCACATTTCCACTACCAGTATGTACGAATTCAGTATTCACAAATTATTCGTTCAGTATTCGCCGGACCGTTATATTCATATTTCGCGTGCCGTTCACGGGTTCTTCTCCGAGTTAACCGGCTCGACCCGGCACAGACCGCCATCATTAACGGTCGTCCACGATTACACTGCGCCATGAACCGGACCGCCTATAATTCGGCCCGGTCCGGACCGACCGTTTGGCCACGATTACACTGCGCCATGAACCGGACCGCCTATAATTCGGCCCGGACCGACCGTTTGGCCAGTTCAAGTTGCCGGTACCAAAAAAAAGCGCACACACTTTCTTGTTTCTTCTGCTCTCAGTCTCATTCTCATCTCATTCCCCTTCACAACCCCCATTCCCCAATAATAATTTAGTTGCTTTCTGTTTCTACATTTCTCCTCTTCATCAAAAATGGCATCTCACTCTCAGTCTCACCACCACCAATGCCACCCATCAACCACCACCACAACCTGCTTCTGCTGCCACTGCTCCACCACTTCTCACCACCCATCACCACCAGAACAACAACCCCTCTTCATCCACTGCCAATCTCACATCTCCCAACAACCCCATCACTCTCACTACTCCCAATCACCCCTTCTTCAAAACCCTAAACCCCATTTTCAATCTCTCCGCCGCCACGACCATTTTCAAGAAAATCAAGAAATTAGCCACACTGTCATCTCTTCTCTGCTCCGCCGCATCTCCGCCCTTGAATCCTCTGTTCAGCGAACCTCTTCTTTCACTCTCCGTGATGCGGCGGCGCGTACTATACAAACCCACTTCAGAGCTTTCCTTGTTTATAGATCTCGCACTCTGAGACAGCTTAAAGATCTTGCTTTTATTAAATCTGCTCTTAATGCTCTTAAATTGAATCATTCCAATAATACTCGCTCTGATTCTCGAGCTCTTTCTCTTAAAGCTCTCAACTTGCTCAATAAACTCGAATTCATTCAGGTTATAAATATGTTTATACGCTTGTGCCCATGTATATCTATAGTTTTCTTTCAGTTTAAAGTGTTATTGTAGTTTGTATGATTTGTTAAAATAGGATCTGATTTGGATTAATTTTGCAGGGGAGTGATCCCATGATTCGGGATGCTAAAAGGTCTATTAACAAAGAATTAATCCGGTTTATGGATTATCTTGATGAGCTTTCTGTGAAAAGGCATCAGCTTTCCACCAGGGTTGTTAAGAATTTGAGGATTGGTGTGAGTGGTACTAAGTCGAGGGGTTTTAGTAGTGATCAGAGGGGGAGTAGTTCCGAAGCTAGGGGTCTGAGAGAGGATGGGGAGAGAGAATTACTTGAAAAATTGAGGAAGAGGGTGGAAAAAATGGAGGGTGCTAGGGCTTTCGAGGAAGATGAGGAACTAGACAATGTAGAGGATGAGAATTCTAGATTATATGTGAACGGAAAGCGGGGTGTTGAACGAGTTAGGAATGGGGTTTTGATGAAGAGGCAAGCTGGGGCTCCGTCTAAGGCAAAGAAAAGTGTCCGTTTTGCGGAGAATGGGAATGTGTATATGGTGTATAAGGGCAGTAATGGTCCAGTTTCATTTGTTGAATGTCATAGCAATGATGGAAGTGATTCAGTTGATGCTGAGGAAATGGGGAGAGAAATTGAAGAAATTGGGACTGGAGATGATGAGGAAGAAGATGAGGAGTCGCCTCAAATTAGTGATGACGATGATGGTAGAGAATCTAGAAGGAATGTGGTGGCTGAAAGCGATAATGAATCAAGTGGTCATGAACCTATTGAGAATGAAGATGGAAGCTTTGTGTTTTCTGCTCCATTGCCTGTGAAGATGGAACCTAGAGCTGATCTGATGAACAAGAAGTCGCTGAAAATAATAAATTGAGGGGAGGATTGGACAGGTTTGTCATATTAGGTGTTGTGTGTTATTGTGTTTTACATTGTTAGCATGCTGTTGTTTGGTGAATTTAGCTTTCTGGCTTTGCTGATGAGGAAGTTGTTAATGTTGCACCTGTTTAAGCTTTTGGTTATTTTGTCCAATGTTTGAACAAACAATTTGGTTGTCTGGGAAATGTTTATATTTTGATGGTGACCAATGACCATTAAAGCACGGGAAGTGATTCATACATAAATATGTATTAGTCACCTATTTAATGACCAGACTTGTAAACACTGTTAAGGATCATGTTGATTTGTTACTCCGCTATTGATACCTTCCTAGTACTTACCAGTATATCGATACGTCAGGGTATATGTCAGGATGTGGAAGGAGGCACAAATGCAGAAGGTTAAAACTATGCAATACACTTACAGAAGTGCTCCTGTAAGTTTAGATAGGTATGTGCAGAGTTAGGTTTAGGTAATTGCCAACAGTGATGTCTAATTCCAGGGAAGAGGGAAAAAATAGAACTAAACTATGATAAGATTAGGCCCATTTCCTACATTCCAACCGCATTTTCAACATTTGTGTGTGATGAATGCTACCTTGTTACTCTATTTTAAAATGGAAGATGCTTTAAGTTGGCCGATCAAAAGTGAAATCATCATTTCATACTCTTGCTCGTGCCCTTAGAGAGTCCCAAGAAAGAAAATTAAGATGGCTGATATTAGGAGAAAGCAAAACTGTTGAACGTCTGGCTACAGATCCTGGACTATTGATTACCATGTGAAATGATGGTGCATTTTTTTCACCTCCTTGCATATTATTTAACATCTCAGGAAGAGAAAGAAAGAGGGTGGGGTGGGGTGGGGTGGGGTGGGGGGTGGGGTGCCTCTATGGTTATTCTTCTTCATTTCTTCTGTCAAAACAAATAAATCTTACCACACTTTCCCAAGTAGTTTCTATTCCACATCATTTTCACACAAACATCAGTCACACTCTTTGAATCTCTGGATATGGTGCAATATATAAACTATGTCTTATGCCGAACTAGGAGCCACTAATTAATATCGGACTAGATACTTTTCTCCCACTTCTTATTTTCTCACTTGCATATGAGGCTTGTTGGGTTTGCGCCTTGAAAAACCACGTGATGGTGGGTCTAATATTGAAGCACTGTGAACGAACACCATATCTCTAATCCATCAATTTTGTACATTAATAAAAAAAGGGATAAAATCTGCACGAGAGCAAGTCTATGGATATATGTGATGTCTATACCGTCAAAGATTTGTCCCAGTATTTTGTTAGTTAGGTTTTTGGTGTTCATAGTGCTATAAATTTTGGATCCTTCACATGAGTTCTCACAGGTACAAAACCACTGGTCTCACATGTTTTATTCAGAGAAAACGAGTGGGGCGAAGAACTTGGAGAGAAAATAACAAGTGAGATGAACTTGGTGAAAGAATAACAAGTGGTTTTTTCCGAGAGAGTGAAATATTTTTGTAAAAATATGTAAAGTGTTTGAAAATGTGCGCCTTAGACTTAGACAAAAGTGTGGCAATATTTCCTCTCCCTGGGAAACAAATAAAAATTCTTTCAGTCTTGCACGCTTTTTAATATTTTTGAGATGAAGGCTAAAATACTTTTTGCTTTTCGAATCAGTATCTATTACTCTAAGAGAGATACAATAAGAACGCACAGGTCATATGTGGCTTGGTCACTGTGAAGGGCTCAATTTTTTTAGTTTTTTGCATACCGGGATGTGTTTTTTAGCCCAATCACCTAAAACCTGCTCTTGTGTTTTTTTCAAGAACACGTATATTCGCTATATACGTTATACTTACTAAATTATTAGAGACTGCACGAAATTTTTATAGTAAGTTATATGTATATAATTATTGGTGCCATTGGATGTGTTTCTTATAATAGCCTAGCAAAGAGTAGTAGTGCTTTTTACTGAAATGATATTGGAAGCTATAAGACCTAATTTGTGAGACCATCTGAAGGAGCTGAGAAGATATAGGGTCTCATTTGTGAGGCGATCTGAAGGATCTCTTTCTTGCTTCCATTCTAGTAAAGTACACGGCTACCTCATAAAGTAATTCTTTCTTACAAGAGCTAAAGTTGCAGTTGGTTTGGTTAACATATAGTTAAAGTGTGGAAATTTATATGATTATGAAGTTATGATCATTGAGGGGATCCTGATTTCCTCCACTGATAAGGATATAATTTTGTGGAGCATGATAATATATGGAATGTGCATGGCCACCAGAAGCTGGCTCTTACCCTTTTTAGTTAGATTTTTCAATCTGGTGTTGCATCAAATCAATTCTTCTTTACTTCTGCTCTGCCGGCGTTGGCCAACGTGGATTTGGTGGATGGTCCAATTTCTTTATATTCAAGCATTTTAGCAGAATTTTAAGGCTGATCAATACACTTGTATTGTTGATCTGTCTGTGCGTAATTACGAAATGTTATGAAGTAATCTATGATGCCTTTTCTGCATAACGATGCCAATCGAAGTGTGTTTCTGGGTTCACGTGTGATGCATGAAAATGTAGAACACGGGGAGAGGTGCAAGCAAAGTCCCAATTTAAGCTTGAGCCTGGGGAAATTGGGGATAATTAGAAGATTACTCTGCAGCTGGAGGGTGGAAGTCTCGGGTCGGAATTATGTAGAGAAAAAAATAAGCAAAAAGGAGACGGGCTTGATTTAGTTTCCTGATGCAGAAGGATTTTCCCTCGAGAAAGTCCTGCATCATACTCCTGCTTAATAAGTAATGACTAATGATCTGCTGAAACGGAAAGATACAAATTATAGAACGAATGGTTAGAGTTTTGATCGTTGCAGAAGTGTTTTTACCTCTTCTTAATGTGAATAATTACTACCTTTAAACAACACCTAATAATAATAGTTGCTATTTTCTTCATCGTAAACAAGAACTTCATTATAAACAATATTTTAACTAAAACAAAAATACATTCATTTCAATTTATGCAGATCATTTGACGGTTGTAGGTCAATGTACTGTAATCATTTGTCCGTTAAAAATTTCTGCTGATGAGTTTAATACAAATAGTAATGCTTGATGTGAACGCGGGGAGGAGGTTCCTATTTCCACACTTTATTTTTAGTTTCTTCTAGGTTTTACCTAATCGCAGAAACTTCCGACCGACTGAAACCAGCCTATGGACCGGCGTCGAAACAGGGTAAACATGGTTTAGTTATAACTTTCAATGTAAACAGTGACTGCATTTCTGGGACTGTCACTGTATCTTCCATCTGATGAAACGAAGAAAATAAAATGTAGTAATATGTAATTTTCTACATTAAACTCAAGTCGGTCCATGTGAATTTCTCCGTGGTGGGACTGCTTATAATTTGCCTCGAAAATAATAATAATAATAATTTGCAGAAATATTCCCTTAAATGGTCCTTGCTGATACAAACCATGTGCAATATGTTCTGTTAAATGTGAGTTATGCTCCTCGCAAAAGCTCCACATTATGGTATCCTCCTGTGTTGTGTGTGTGTGTGAGAGAGAGAGAGAGAAAAGCAAATAATTGAAGAGAGCAACACTTTTTATTTCCAAAGAACGAGGAGATGAGGTAGCAGTCCTAACTTGTTTATGTGCGAATTGCCAATTAACTAAACTGATTCTGGATTACAGCTTATACAACCCCCTGGTCAGAACTCAGAACATCATCAAGTTAAACTTGTCAAATGCATGGTGTAAGACAGTAAGACTGCCTTTCCGTCAAGCTTTATTATTAGTTGGTTCTATATCGTCCGTGAGCTTAACCCGTGGGGAATTCAAAACAGTTTTTTTAATGGGGGAACTATAAATATCTTATATCATGCTCACTACGTTCCTCCTATTTATTTACACTTTCCATTTTAGAATGTCTATTCCAATATTTTACATTTCAAAATTTTCCAAATATAGTAAACTTTTTATAATTTTTAAAATAACTATATTCACTACTTCTCTCCACTATACTCACTTTATACATATAACATTAATCAGTCCCACTACTTTACTAATTTTTATAACTTTTTATCATTACTTTATTATTTTTTATAAACTCCGTGCCCCACCCAAATATAAATATTTGGGAGGTACGGAGGGAGTAGTTTTTAGTAGGGCTGTACAGTTAATTCGCTCGATTAAACAAATCGCTCGCAATCGCACCGCTCTTTGTGAATAAACGTAAAATGCGGATCGAATACGAATTGAAATTACAGTAACCCGCATATTCGTGTATTGACTGCGGATTTGATTTTTAAATAATCGCAAAAGTCGAACCGCAATTGCAAACCACTAAATATATATTATATAATACTCCCTCCGTCCCTTTCAATTGTTTACATTTTTCAGAGAGTGTCCGACACGCATTTTAAGGTGCATATAAAATATAGTTCTGTAATTTTTTTTTACAATTTTATTTTTCTGAATAAAAATTAAAACATTCAACTTTTATTCAGAAAAAAGAAAATTGTAAAAATAAGTTACATAACTATACTTTTTATGCACCTTAAAATGCGTGCCGGACACTTCGTTAGAAATATAAACAATTGGAAGAGACTGATATACTCCCTTCGTCCCTCCCAAATGTTTACATTTGGGTCGGGCACGGAGTTTAAGAAAAATGATAAAGTAGTGGAGAAAAGTTGAAAAAATGAGTAAAGTAGTGGGACCGATTAATATTATATATATAAAGTGGATATAGTGGAGGGAAGTAGTGGATGTAATTATTTTAAAAATTATAAAAAAAATTACTATTTTTGGAAAAATTTTGAAATATAAACAATTGGAAGGAACATCCAAAAAAGGAAAGTGTAAACAAACGGGAGGGATAGAGAGAGTAATATATATCATCAAACGCAAAAATAACCATATATAAAAATTAACGGATAAAGAGTTTGGGGTTTTGGGATATAATATATATCATCAAACACAGAAACAACCATGTATAATTTGCATTAACTATTTGTACTCTTCTGGTATATTTTATTTTTATAAATTTCTAAAATTTGATAAGTATAATTATAATGGGTTATTTTTATTTGTCATTTATTATACAAGTTGATAGATCACAAGTCGATCAGTACCAACCGCAACCACACGGTTGAAAATGTCGCGATTAACTGCAACCGCAAATACGAATGAGGTTGGAAATTTAAGAAATCCGCTGTATGTGGTTTGATATGCGATTTTGACCTTTTAACCGCATCAAAATTAACCGCGTACACCCCTAATTTTTAACATAGATTATTGCAAAAATACAAACCCTGTAGAAGCATTTATTTATTTTTAATGGGAGCACTTCGACATAATATTGGTATTTATTAATAAAATTATTTAAAAAATTTCTCATAAGTCAGGCGTCTCTGTTGGCCTCTCCTTGGATCTCCTAGAGCTTAACGAATAACGATAGTTAAGCATCTACTTTTTGTTGGTTGGATTACGGATTTGAACATGATTGTTTCATTTTGTTGTTGTAGTAAATGAAAATTAAACTTGGTGGTACCTTTTCTCCTGACATGGCTACCCTAAGGTTCCTTTTAAGAAAGTGCAGTCTCACATTCAAATAGTACTCTGTAATCTGTATGTTTAACATGCAGGTACATTTGTTGCAAGAACTTTAGCTTGAATGGCAGGCTCAACTCGGTCCTCGTTTTTATGTCGCAGGCATGAGTGCATGCCTAGTCAAGGCAAAACATGTTGTCGATGCCGTCTAGGATAACATCAAATTAAACGACAATTTATAGGTAAAAAACTTCTTACATTTGCCAAATTAAAAGTTTCATCGTGCCCGGGCTCCCCTTAATTGATTAAAAGGGGATAACTATCCTCTTGGTTATCGGTTCAAATTTCATGGGGAAGAAAAATTTATGATTATATTTTCTGAGTTAGAGTGTGTCATTTAAATACGGTTTATTTTGGTTCACGTGATTTGCAGACTATTATGTGAGTACATGAAATTTATCAAGTGCGCACTCGAACGGTAGTGACTACGGATATCCTATGATAAAAAAAAGTTTCATTATGTACAAGTTTAAATATTATATTTGCCCCAAATTTTATATACGTAAAAAATTATGCTCGTACATGATATAATATACATATATTTCTAACTTATCATATTACATGACAATATTACCGTGTAATACAAAATATGATATTATATAAAAATCATGATATCACAGTATTTAGTGCAGAATAATATGGGTGCCCTTCCACAGCCACAGGTGATTCTAATAACCACCCGCTGCATTGTTACATTGCAGAAGCATAGTAGCGTTGCTTCAATGCGGGTTACGCATTGTTATATTGCGGGAGCACACCAGTTTTGACTCAATGCGGCTTGCGCAATGCTTCATTGCTGGAAACAATTTAGTTTTATTTTTAAATAATTGTAAAATAATAGATAATAAATATATAAATAATTTTAATTGATGTTTAAATTGCTAATTTATTTATTGTTTGGTTTTTATATATATATTTTGTATTTATATATTTCTGTTAATTTCATAATATCAAAAACCTAATTCCAAAAGCAGCGGGCGATTTCAGGTGAATTCGAGCGATTTCAACATCTACTCCGGCGATTCAGCTACTTAGGTATGATTCTCATCATCTACACACACGTATACATACACGTATACATACACATAGTTATATACTGCCGCAATGACCCATTGTTGCCCCATATGGTGAGATTGTTATAATAATTGCGTGATTCAGATTGTTTGGAGTTATATTTATGTGTTTTTCTAGTGATATGTTATAATTCAATTTACTCGATGAAGTTTTGAGATTAGGATATGCTTTTACTGGTGGTTTGTGCTACCTCCTATGGTGCTGCAAGAGTGTTGTGTATGGCTGTATGATTTATAACTTATTGTTCTCATTGTTTCAATTATGTAATGTTTAATTTTCAGGTCTGGGTATTATGCTATGATCTTAAGAATGCCAAGTATAAAAGATGCAGAATACAAAATTGTAACCTAGCTGATATAATTCGAATTATTTGGATTACGTTGTTGTGAATTTGGTTAGTAGTAATTTGACTCGTGTGTGCTAATTAATGGTTCGAAATGTACTAGTAATTGTTTGGCATAGTAAGTTGATATATGTTATTGTGATTAGACAGTGGATGGAATGTTTGTTGATTGATTGATTGGTTGTGGCTAGCTTATAAACGAATGAGTCATGCCGATTTTTCGGTATGACTTAAAATAGAAAATAACGGTTCTATAAATGTTTCGTGTTTAAGTTGGGATTATATAGTATTTTTTATTGTGCACTTTGCAGTTACTATGGAGAATGAGTGTGGGCCTATTGTTGGATCACTCCTGACGATGCAGGATGATCATATTAGTACTGCCATATGGGCGGGAGGTGTGCGGGATAAGCTGGATGTACGGCAGTGCACAGCTAATCATCAACAGTGGATACTTTCGGATCCCCGACGTAAGTTGCTGAGCCAATGAGGTTTCTCGGCTTTCACGAACAATCGTTCAGTTCCTCAAAACGATATTCGTTTGATAACGACCTTAGTGGAAAGGTACTAATTTGTAATCAATTTTCTCATTTATTTGAATCGTCACTGGCAATGTTTGTGATGTTTGTGTATGAATGCAATTGCAGGTGGAGGCCAGAGACTAACACCTTTCACTTTCCATTTGGTGAGTTGACCATCACCCTCGAGGATGTATACATGATTACGGGCCTCCCTGTTAAGGGTCGTCCAATTACTCATAGGGAGTTTGACGCTCCGAAGGCGTATTGGATGAGGGAATGGCAGGATGCAAGATTGGATGAGGTGGGGCGTAAAGATATGTATAGGGACGGGGTCAAGCTTTACAAATGAAGGGAACGATATGCGGAGCTACCAGAGGGGGGCTAGAAGAGGATCTTGTGGTTTACACACGAACTTATCTTTTATACATCATTGGGGGCATATTGTTTCCTTCATCGAGTCGATATACCGTGCATCTGAGGTATTTACTTGTATTTGTTGCATTTCAGTTTTTAAATTTTAGTTTATAGCATCTTAGTCCTTCACTTGTCCTTTTTTGTTGATTTTGCATATGAAGCTCTGTATTCTCATTTATTTTCAATTTGACACTATAATTCTTGTATTCTCATTTATTATCATGCCCTTATTTTGCCCTGTATTCTTACTTACTCTGTATTTCCTTTGTCGCAGGTACTTACAGCTCATCCAGGATTCACCTCGGATTAAATCGTATGCATGGGGAGCTGCTGTATTGAGCTATTTGTTTAGAGGTTTGACCAAGGTTGCTCATAAGAATGCAACATCACTTAATGGATGCACGATGCTGCTGATGTTGTGGGCACACGAGAGGTTGTTACCTGGTGCTCCTAAGATTGCACCTGGGGTGGAGCTTGTTTGGCCGAGGGCTTTGGCATGGGCTGAGCCGAACCCTGATCGGAGGGAGAACCCTCACCACCATACAGGTACTGTTCTTTTTTGCATATTTACTATTTGAACTCTCCTTCGAATAAACATTTGCATGCTTTTGAACTATCCAATTTCATATGTTCCCTTATTGTTTTGCTTATAGGTCAGTACCGAGGGGATTTTGACCGATTTGAGATGAGTTGGTTGACATGGGAGCCTTATCGGTTATTCTTTGATGTGGTGGACTATTTTGAGGAGCAGTATGATGTCGACCTGATGGATGCTTCGTATATGAGTCTCGGTCGTATTCCACTTATTTGTTTCGAGATTGTCGAGTATGTCATGTTGGACAGAGTCTTAAGACAGTTCGGTATGCTGCAACATATTCCAGATGATCCTATTGATATGTCTGCTCTGCGGAGGGACAGGTTATCTCGTTGGCAGATGGACCAGGTTATCTTGAGACAGGTTATGTCTGCTCTTCGGAAGACGACACGATCAATAAACAATCATAACATTGATACATTTCAGTTATCATCTGCGTTTTTTTATTTTTTTCATTAAAACTAATATTTTAATTATTTTTCCGATTATATATCTAATTAAATTTTAAATTCTTAACTCATTATACAATTGATAATATAAATGGGAAGTAGTAATAAAATTAGTAAATATAGAAGAAACAAGTTGTTGTTCAAATTAGTTATATACTTTTTAACTCCGTTATTATCGGAAACAAATTAAATCATTAAAATATAATTTTTTGTTATTTAAGAAATTAAATAGCTGCTTCATTGTTTCATTGCGCTGTTGCAATGAAACAATGCGAAAATATTGTTGCATCGAATCAATGTGCCAGTATCTAGGCTACAATGAAACATTACGGGAGATATGCGGAAGGTGGTTACTACAACCACCTGGGGTTGTGGACCAAAACCCTAATATAAATAGTGTAATGTTTAAATTTAAATATTCTAAATATAATACAACCCATATTTGAATATGAAGGAGTCCAAAGATTTTCTTTAGCATAGTATTTAAAAAAGTAATGGTACAAATGATTTATGAAAATATTTGGGCAGCTGCCTAAAAATTACGCTACATAATTAAGTAGATCTGTGGTATTAATTGGAGGATTTGAATATTAAAAATTGTTGATGATGCAATCAATTCTGGGATCCAAACTGAGAGGGAAAGATGGCCAGCTAACAAATCCTGCAAGACACTCAATTGCATCTGGTTCGTCTCATGCCCATTTTTAATAAGTCACATTTTCCTTGTTCTGTTAAATGGTTATTGCAGTCTTTCAAATAAACTATTTGTACACTGTTACTTTTTTAATTTTTGTAATTAGAAAAGTAATACTTGTACATCAGCTTGGATAAATAATTCTAGGCTGATTTAGACCACGTAACTGATTTTTATTGACCAATTACTAGACCCTAGTTAAATGACATGATATCACTCATACCGACTGAGTGATTTGAATCGTAAACAAATTAACAAGCAGAAGCAGTTTTAAAATTTCCGAATTTTTAGTTAAATTTTAATTAATTTTTTAAAACAATACCGATTTCATTTTTGAAATCTGATTAATATTTATAAATTATTTTTGAATTAAATGTTAGGATAAACATATTAAATATTATTAAAATATTTAAATATATCCAATTTTTGATTCAATTAATCACTCCAATAAATCTCAGATTTACTGATTAATCTCTAATTTGTACCTAAACTGATTAGTACGATTATCGATTTTTACAAGCATGAACTAAAGTATTCATTCAAACTCACATTCTTAAATTTATTTATTTTCGTAAGCCAACAGATAATGACATGAGATAATATGATATGTATTTATCCAGTCATTTTAAATAAAAGACTATGTAATAGTTTATATATAGTTTAGATTGTATAATTTAAATTACTGTTTAAATTGTATTTTTGTAAATAAACTCATGTAAAGAAAATATATCCTAAAAAATGCAAAGCTAATGATTTCAAGTCAAAATCTTTTGAAATCTGGACAAAGGCGCACGGAGTTTTAATCTTATTATTTTTAAAAAATTAATTTGTTTTCCATTTGTATTTGATTCTTAGGGGAATCTGGAGTACTTAACATTATTCTAAATTAAAACAGAAGAAAACATTCCGTATATAAAAAAAATTCAAATCTGTGTGTAATTTGTCAATAAATAAGTACCACGGAACTTGGCGATGATTTTATTAAAAGTTTGGTATTAATTGAAAGAATTTGTAGTATGTAGAGAGGAAGAGGCTAAAAATAACAAATCTAATCTCATCCTCAAGTTTGAAACTAAAAAAAAACAAGGTCCACAACTTTAGTTTCCTAAAATCAAGGTCAAACCACTAGTCTCTCCTCTCTCTCAGTCTCTCTCAATCTCTCTCCTCTCTCAGCTCAATTTCCTTTTCTCCTTTTGTTTCATCTTCTCTCTCTAGGCAATCAACACGGCTTTGACCCCCCTAATTACACATACATTTTTTATTATTACCTAGTAATAAAATTACAATCCTAGCTGTAATTCATGATTTAATAAATCAAAAATAAAAATAGGAAAAGCAGATCGTCCAATGAGATTGAGCCATTTTTGCAAATAAGGAGAAAAACAAAAACACACAAAAAATAAGAGAGAAGAAATACCACCTCTCTCTCTGCATTCAATCTCTCTAGAGAGAAAAAGGACAGAAGGTACCTCTGATTCATATTTGAATTCACCTACACACACACACAATTGCTTCAGCTTCCCCGTGTATATACACAATACAAACCCTAGATTCGTGAATACAAATTACAATATTATTTATTTATACATATGCTGCTCAGATGCATTGGTGTTTAATAATAAAAACTCGTCGGTGGAGCTGTTGCGAAAACAATAATTACAAGGGGATTGAATCAGGATCGTTGAATAGCGGTGGCGGATCTGATGGTGAGCAAGAGGAGTATTGAAAAAGGGGAATTGAATAAGAAATTAGGGTTTGAGGAGGAGAGGGAGAGATGCAGCTGCACTTATCACCTAGTATGAGAAGTATAACAATATCGAGCACCAATGGATTTATTGACTTGATGAAGATCAAGGTCGCAGCTCGTCATATCTCTTATCGTACTCTCTTTCATACTATTCTCATTCTAGCTTTTCTTTTGCCTTTTGTCTTCATTCTTACTGCTCTCGTCACGCTTGAAGGCAGCGTCAATAAGTGCTCCTCTTTCGGTTAGTCTCGACTTCTCTCCATATTTCCTTCATTTTTTTGATTTTTTTTTTTGTGATTTGTTCTGTTTGTTGTTATGTGTATATCTGGATTGGTTTGAGATTTATAATTGTGTCTGGATCTTAGTTTGATTTAGCAATGCAATGTTGAATTCCTATTGTTTTTTTGTCACTGTTGGTGATTTGTTGCCTGATTGTTTCTTTTTCCGGCATCTGATTTTGAGCTTCGTTGTGTTGTTTGATGGATCTGAAGATGTTTAGTTCTGGTATTTACTTTGATCTATTTGTGTTTGCTTCGGTTTGCTTTCGATTCGAATATTTAGATGTACTAGGTGTTATAGTTCTGTTTTACTAATTGATTAGTTCTATCTTCTTTTAACATGATTAGTGATTGAAAGTCGAAGCTGATTTTAATGCTTGTAATTCTCATATTAATAAAGCGGCATAGTAGTGAATTCATAATAAAGCGGCATAGTAGTGAATTCTCATTTTTATGATTTCAGTTCTCATACAGTATTTTATTAAGTAGTACTAGATTCTCTACCCCGTCCCTCTCTTTTTAATGGGTTGCATAAAGTATTGAATGATAATGGGTAAATGCTGTCAGTAATATCATTATAAGTTTGCATTATATGTTTTAAGTTATTTGTTTGAGTTTGCATGATTCCATGTTTTGAGTTTCATCCCATTTTCTGCTCACCAAAGGTTCCTTTCTTCTTCAAGACTCATGCCGCCGACCTGTTATCATTATTTCTATCTCCCATAAGTCTAATAAAAAAATCTTGTTAAATGTACCTTTCATCAATAACTTAGAATAATAACAGTTGCCCACTTTTAGTTAGGGGGTATAGTTTAACACTTAGCGATTTATCCAATAACTGCTCCAGCAGTTCGTCCCCTACATTGAATGGACTTGGGTAAAAAGTATACTGAATGTATATCAATTCAGTTTTTTTATTATATATTTGTTTTCAAATGTGTTACGTTTTTTAAAAATATTTGTACAAAATTTGTTTTCTGGGTGTCATTTCGTAAGCCCCTGTATGTAATGTTTGGAGCTTTAGCCTTGTACCCTTCCCACGAACTCCATTGACCGCAAGATTGAGGGTTCAAACTCTTTCCTGCCATTATTGATGCCCATGTTCCTTATTAATTTTTTTACTTCTTTTTCGTGAGTTAACATGTCTATATTGACCATACAATTGATATCTCCCAACCTCTTTTGTCCAATTTTCAGATTGCTTAGGCAGGCGGTTGGGACCAAGACTTCTTGGCAGGGTTGATGATTCTGGGGTAAATGATCTTTCACCTCCATTATAATATACATGTTACTCTCTACTCGTCACACTTGTAGTCTTGCCCTAAAAAATCATTCTGCACATTTATATAAAACTAAATTTGAATTACTATGTGGCTGCAGAAGTTGGTTAGAGACTTCTACAAGATTCTAAATCAGGTGAACTCTGAAGCAGTCCCAAATGACTTGAAGCTTCCCCATACATTTAGTCAACTTGTTTCTGAAATGAAAAGCAAAAAATACAATGCAAAGGAGTTTGCTATGATTTTGAAGGGAATGGTAAGTTTCATGTTTTTAATATATATATACACACACACCTGTCTTACATTCTGGTATATCTTTGTTGTAAATCTTTCCGGTGAAGAGTTGTATGTAATATGAGCTATCAAGATTCAGTGTCAGGCAAAAACTAAGTGTTGAAAAGAAACCATTTTACTAAAGATACTTTAAAAAAATTATATATATAAGAGGAACTAGTGCAATAGGCTCCATGCGGCGGAAATAATGTAGTGTAGCTATTGGTGCAAGGTCTAGTTGTGTTAGTGTAGTTCTCTGTTTCTCTACCTCTCCATTCTTATATAAATATTTCATAATAGACATTATTGAGATTTCTATGTCTAGTCCCAGTAATATTTCTTGTATCAAATTCAGTAGAAATCTTGTGTTGTGATCGTGAGACTATAGTTAATTGTGTGAACACCCTTATGCACACACAGTGGTCCAAGTAGAGAACTGAAGCAAAGTGATTATTTATTTGCCTAAAGAGTAACTATATGAAACTTATGTTGGAGGCTTTTGGTAAAGCAAGAATTTACTTCTATTTATCAGATTTAATTTATTTATTGATGTAGCTATATTTGTTACAATACAACTTATAATTTGTTGGCCTTATTCTAGCCCATAGCTTTTGTGGTCACATATAGTTGTCACTATGTTTTTTCTGTCAAATTAATTTGTGAAGTGCAAAGTATTGCTTTGAGTGGCCTAGTCATCCTCTTATGATCGTGTTGAGATTCATCCACAGTATATAAATCTGAGTAGTGTCAACAGAGAAAATATGTGTTTAACTGTTTATTACAATGCAGATCGACTTATTTTGCAATTGCATCAATAGCTAATTGAACTTTTCTTTGTAGATGGAGAGAGCTGAAAAGGAGACTAGAATCTCAAAGTTTGCTGAACTAACAAACAAACACTTTGCCGCTAGTGCTGTTCCCAAAGGAATTCATTGCCTATCTCTCCGCTTGACTGATGAGTACTCTTCAAATGCTCATGCACGCAGGCAGTTACCGTCGCCCGAATTACTTCCTGTCCTTTCTGACAATTCCTATCATCACTTCGTCTTGTCAACTGATAACATTCTGGCTGCTTCGGTTGTGGTCGCTTCTGCTGTCAAGTCATCTCTGAAGCCTGAAAAGATTGTATTCCATGTCATTACTGACAAGAAAACTTATGCGGGAATGCACTCATGGTTTGCATTGAATCCCGTATTCCCAGCAATTGTTGAGGTTAAAGGTGTTCATCAGTTTGAATGGTTAACTAGGGAGAATGTACCAGTTCTCGAAGCTGTGGAAAGCCATTTTGGAATTCGGAATTACTACCACGGGAATCATGTTGCAGGGGCCAATCTCAGTGAAACTACTCCAAGAACATTTGCATCCAAGTTACAGGCCAGAAGCCCAAAATACATTTCACTGCTTAATCATCTTCGCATATATTTGCCGGAGGTAACCAGTTGTGTGTCAAACCACCTGTTTCTCTCTCTTAAGTACTAAAAATCTTAGAACACTTTCATGAATCAATTTAAGCTTTGTTTTGAGCCAAAGCTTGATGGGTATTGATTGGGGCATCCCTTTTAGCCATGAATTAGTTTTTGAGTAAATAAGGAAATCTTAGTAATGAATAGAGAAACAAGGGGTTCAGTGCAATTAACTTCACATGTATAGCTTATAATAACTGATTACATAGTTAGCTTCTGATGTGTTGCATTAACAGTCTGGCTTACTATTGATAATTCTGTTTCTTAAGTTGTCTTTATTCTTCCTGTTCACCAGTGCTTATATATTTCCCCACCTGGTGCAGCTCTTCCCTAACCTTGAAAAGGTGGTTTTTTTGGATGATGATGTTGTAATACAGCGTGATTTGTCTCCCCTCTGGGAAGTTGACCTTGGTGGAAAGGTCAATGGAGCTGTTGAAACTTGTAAAGGTGAGGATGAGTGGGTAATGTCTAAGCGGTTAAAGAATTATTTTAACTTCTCTCATCCGCTCATATCAAATAACTTGAATCCTGATGAATGTGCGTGGGCTTATGGAATGAATATATTTGACTTACGTGCATGGAGAAAGACTGATATAAGAGACAAATACCACACTTGGCTGAAGGAGGTAAACACAAACATACTCACATGCATTAATAATTCTGAACTCTTGTTAATTATTCCTCATTCTGGTTTTTGTGTAAAGCATTAATGCAGAGTAAACAGTTACTTTCAATTAGATGGATAAATTTATATGTTACGACATTACATTTCTATGCACGACCATATCTTACTATATCATGCATGCTTCTGCTTGGTATCTGTCCTTCATTTAAAGCAAATGCAGGGTCTAGAAATAAGAATCATTTACTCCCACTGTCACAAATTGCTTGTCCACTTTGACTTTTAAGTATTTTAAGATGCATTGAACACACAGCTACATAATTTTTTTTTGTAAATTAAAGGTTAATATTTAAACATTTATTTACAAAATAAAATTTAAATAATAATAATCGGGACTATGTGTCCAATGCACCTTAATATACTTGCAAAAGTCTAAGTGGACAAGTAATGTGTGGCAAAGGGAGTATTTCTTTTAAAATTGAAATTAACCGCGTGTCTTGAGCTCTACAACAAAAAGATGATGAATCCTGTATTTTTTGTATTGTTTTTTCCAAAGGAGCATATGTATTTTCTTAATGTTAGTGAAATGAGATAACCCTTCTGAATTTGACACAGTAGTTTCAGAGATGTGCATCCTCTTAGTGGTGTGGCGGCTTAAAAGTTGAGATTGATGTGTGTATATGTATGAGCAATCTTTGTTTAAATCCTGTCCACTTTATTTATACCTATCATATCTTTGTGATCAAAGAGTGGAATTTACTAGGTAACACTATTTCTCATCCTTATTTTGCAGAATCTAAAATCGAATCTTACAATGTGGAAGCTTGGAACTCTTCCTCCTGCTCTAATAGCATTTAAAGGTCATGTCCACCCTATAGATCCCTCATGGCACATGCTGGGTCTGGGGTATCAGAACAAGACTAATATCGACAGTATACAAAAGGCTGCAGTAATCCACTACAATGGCCAGGCAAAACCTTGGCTAGAAATAGGTTTTGACCATTTAAGACCTTTCTGGACAAAGCACATCAACTACTCAAATGATTTTATCAGGAATTGCCACATAATGGAGTAGTACTAAAATTAATTGAAGGGTGTTCGGACAAGAGAGTACAGTTGAAAGCATATGGAGTTTCGTAAAGTTTTTATTTGCAGCTAGAGAATACTGTCAATATTCAGTTGAGATGAGGTACAGATAATTGGTAGTTGGCCAGAAGCATCCGATCAAGATTTTGGTTTGCTGCTGACCCCTCAATTTTGGAAGAAGAAGACCTGCATCATTAGCACGGAGGACAATTCATTCTTTCAGTCTGTAACATAAAAGTCTGCCTACCTATTTTTCAATTAGGGAGAGGACACTCCTTTGAGTCTTCCAGAGGTAGGTTTCTCCCCATATCTTAGAGCATATAATGAAATAATTTTTGGTTACACGGGCACACATTGGTTATCGGAAAAAGAAAGATAGGATGCAGATTGCCCCAGGTATAGCCTCAGAATGAAGTTCTCGGTGCATTTTTGGTTTTCTTTTCTTGTCACACCATGAATTCGCCCCTCTATATTATTTTATATCATTATTGTTGAATTTAGGTGGTAGCAAATGGGAGTACTTCATTACATGTCCCATTTAGTTGCGGAACATTGTTAGGGTATATGTACATCTTGTTTACAATTTACGAGAAACATTGGAAATTTGTAGAAAATTCTTTTTCCCAATATTGACAATATCTGAGTTTTACCATTTATGTTCTTGGAAGTTCTTGACTGTGATTTTATTCTTTTACCGCCCTTCCGCTCAAGATGCACCATGAGTCGATGATACATATGTTTCTGCTATTACCATCGCGATGAGCTAGATTAGGGGGTTATACACAAAATCGTTGACTGTATTATCAAATGTGAATCAACTTTCTTATGGATAAATCAGAACGTGTAATCTAAGATCTTAATGGATAAATAGTTAATATCTGTATTATCACTGACAATACATTTATTTGTGGTGCAGAACGTGTAGTCTAAGTTCTTCATGGATAAATACTTATCCAAATTACTGATCCACAAAGTAACTATAAGCATGTGATAAACATTATAATTTCGTTTTAATAAAATATAATTTCGAATTCAAGTTTGCTGTTTACCTTGGTTGTTATTCTTGCCAAGCGGCATTTACAAAGATAGATATTTGTTGTCAAGAAATTTAAAACTTCATTATCAACTAATGTTGCCCTTTCCTTGGAATTTCCTCCTTCGGTAATGTCAACATGGCATCCATTGGTTCTTGTGCTTGGAATCTATGAAGGTGGCAATTAAGATTTATATCGGTGTGGGGTTTGATAACAAGTAGATTGTACTTGTAAGATGACAATCGGTTGGTCTTTAACTTCAGCGTTTGTGAAATCACTAATGCTCTATTATTCCCTGTATATACGGAATAAGATGTCAAATGTCACAGTTGGGGGAGAATGATTTTTAATATTATTTTAAAAAAATACGGTCCCAAGTATTATTTTAAAACGGGGTATCATTTTCCACTTATATACATAAACTACAAATTTAAGTGCATGTTTCGTTTTCAAATACCTCTTACCGACCTAAAACTCAGTTTCACGTTTCGTTTTTCCTTTTCTTTTTCTTTTTATTTTTTTAAAAAATCAAAACATAACTCCAAATTATGTTTTGAATAATACTTGTCTAAACATAATTCAAAATTTATAAAGAATACAGATATTTAAAATGCGTGTTCCTTTTTTAATTTAGTATGAATAAGTAACGTGAAAATGTGTATTCACTTAAAGTGAAAATACATGTGTGTTCTTTACAAATTTTGAAAAAAATGAATGCGGATCAAATGCGTATTTAATAGATATTTAGGACATTATATCACGTGCACCTGCATTTTGAGCGTGTAACATGTAAAAATATGTATTTTAATTGAGAAAATACCTAAAAAAGACCATTTTTAAATTTCAAATATCCAAAATGACATTTTATGCAAAATTTCGCCCTAAATACCTAAAACTAAAACTACTTATTTTGGGCATAAGAAATGATCAAGATAATTTCAAAATCTTAAAACTAGCTGCATATTCTTCATTATTATTTCGGTCATTTTGAGCATATGACATTCAAAAAATGGATATTTTAATTGAAAAAATGCCCAAAATACGTTATTTTTAAGATTCAAGTGTCCAAAAGGGTGAAAAACCAAAATACCCACCATTTGAGGAAAAATGTCCAAAATGTCAATTGGCGGTACTGTACGCCCAAAATACCTGCTGAATACGCATGTGAGGGATGCATATTCATTATTTCAATTTTTTATAAAGATTACGCATATGGCACATGCGAATTCACTTTTTGTATTTTAGTGAGTACGCATGTTGCACATGCGTGTTCTTCTTAAATCAAAAAGTGAATACGCATGTGGAATATGCGTACTCTTTATTAAAATTTGAAAGGTTGAAGACGCATCCCTGAAATGCGTATTTTGTGGGTATTTTAGGCAGTTCGCGCGCATCTGGGCATTTTGGGCAGTTGAATATGAAAAGTGGTATATTTTAGGTATTTTTTCTGTCGAAAATGTCATTTATGTGAAATTCTCCCTAAATACTTAAAACTAAAACTAATTTTATTGGGCATAGGAAATGATCGAGATAACTTTGGACTCTTAAAACTAGTTGCTCTCAAATTTTGATTAATTATCTTTTAATATATATATGATGGACCTCAACGTACACAAAAAGTACCAGCAATCAAAAATTTCAACTTCTACGATAATAATTCTCAATTTCCAGAATAATAATCGTTAGTGTGCATGATAATTGTTTGAGTGTGATTGTGGACAAAAAAAACCCTTATTATTTTTACTTATTGACCTTGGATTTGTTTCCTAATTTCATTCTTGTCTTTTCCCATTCATAATTCTTTGTTACAAATTCTGAAAATCGAAATTATTCGATTGATGTACTAATTAATAATTTATTGGGCTATTTTTTAAAAGGTCGGGTAATTTATACGATTTGTCGGTAATCAGTTAAATCAGAATATTTTTTAACTAATTTTTGAGCGATATATCAGTAATTTTTAAAAAATCATCTGATTTCTATAACCATGTTAAAGAGTAATAACTCTGTAAATTAGTAAATTTTTTTATTATAATTTAAGAAATGTATATTTATTATGTAAAATATTCTAACAGTGATAATTGATAATAAAAAAACAGTTTCAACTAATTCCTCATAAATTTAATTTTTCTGACAAAAGCTTATATACTATTCAAATTTATAAAACGAAAAATATTTAATCACTAAAATATTGACACAAGAAAAAACTTATTAATTTGACTAGTTTATATATATACTTTTACATCTATGTTCTTATTGACTATACAAATAGCTAAAAGGCTTGGTTTTGCAAATATTTAACATATCATTGTATGTTTTTGAAGAATTCTTATATAATCTATATATTATAAATTGCTGGATAACCCTTTCCTAGGGTTTGGTATCCATATTTTGGTTCGGATATAATTTTTAACTTTAATATGACCCAATTGACTATCCATTTTTAGGTTTGGTATCCATATTAGATTTATAAAAGATCCATATATTTATTATGACCCATTTTAATTATAGAAACTTTGCAATACAATTTTAAATATGAATTATGTTATTTATGCTAAATTTTAATACAAATTTGAACTAAACTTTAAATTTTGACAGATGTATTTATAGAAATAATTTCATAAATATATAACATAAAAATAACTTATGTAACGAAAGTAGTTCCTAAATAAATTTATCATAATATGCAGATGCAGTACACTTATTATATAGATAACCTAATCTTTCAGAATTATATTATTCAATTTTAATTATAAATTTATTTATTTATTTTATTAAATAATTTTTAAAATACCCGTGTGCAAAGCGCGAGCTATAAACTAGTGATATACAATACAACGTATAATATTTTAAGTTAAATTTTATTTACATAAATTTTGAGTCAAAAATGGCTGGGCCTGACATAAAAATCACAAATGATAATAATGACGAAATTTCAAAGCATTCCTAGGTGGGCCTACCATGCACAAAATGATACAAGTAATAAATGGCAGTTCACAAACATTTGACTATGACTTCCTCACTCTCTTTTGGTCTTTGCCATTATTATTATTGAGGTAATTTCTCTTCCAGAGGAGTATATACTTACATATACATACATAAGTTTATCCTACTGACTTCTTTGGTCTCTTCTCCCTTTCCTTCTTCCTCAATTTTGTGCAAAAAGAGACCCACCCAGATCACCGAGTAAGTTTTATTTACTTGCACCCTTTTTAGTATTGAAAATCTTGATATTTGATTGATTTATTAGACACCCATGTTCCATGTTATGTATGTATGTATGTATATAAAGATGGACATATGACATATATTCCCCTTTTTCTGATTGATTTTGAGGTGACCCAACTCAAGTTCAAGTTCAAGTCTTGATCTTTTTTCTTTTGTTAATTAATTACACACACACAGGTCAAGTCGAATTCTTGACCTTCTCACAAGGGGACAAGAGCTCAACCGCGCTTTATTGGCCAAGTCTTGATCTTTGCTTGTTCTTGATTTTCTTTTTACTATTTTAAAGAAAGATATTATTCAAAAATTTAATTTTAAGGCTTTTGCAAGATATTTGGTAGTGATATATTTTGGTGGAATTAGCTGTCAGATCCTACTTCTGTATACTTTGTTTTCTTCCATTCTTTTTTATCCACTAGAGAATCAATATAAAGTGGTGGGGTTGCAAAACTGGTTCTATTTAACTTGTTTTTATTGTTCTTTCTACCTGTAGAAACAACTTGATCATATCTTGGTATTTCCTCCTTTTTAATAAATGTTCTGTTTCCTGCTTTACAATCTGTAAGTTTTTTTTATTGGAAACAACTCATTGGCTGTTGTTTTGTAACTATGTACAGATTGTAAGACTTCAGCATAGGGGATGATATGATTCTGAATTCAGTTTGTAGACCCTAAAGTTGAAAATCATTTTGTTTTGGTGTTTCGGAGGAAGAGGCTTAACTTAAGTGAAGATTTGACTACGAGTTTCGTGTAGGGATAGTTTGTAAAGTGAGTTAGAGATGTCTGGAGTTCAGGATCAGCTTGAGATTAAGTTCAGATTGATAGATGGCACGGATATTGGTCCCAAGAGTTTTCCTGTTGCTGCAAGTGTTGCAAACTTGAAGGAGAGCATCCTTGCTCAATGGCCAAAAGGTAACCTCAGTTTACTTTTTTTTTAGACAGCTTATAGTCTGTTTATGTGTAGAGAAATTAGATACAGGTAGCAACTCTTTAAACAAATTCTACAGAATGGTTTTGTTGCCTTTTCACATTTAGTGATATTAGTTCCAGTGGCGTTAGTTAATTGTTTATGATATGTTTATTCCGGAACTTGGGAGCATGGCTCATGTATGTAAGACATAATAGTTATGCTGAGCAAAAGATAATTACATATGTATAATGTTAAAAATGCATCACTTTTTCATATATAGGTAATTATAAAAATCATGATTGCAGGATGTTAATATCATTATTGATAAAACTAACAATCTACATCTACTAGTCATGTTATTACTCGTTAGTGGTGGTGTGTTGTATTCTACTTACCCTCGACAAGAATCACTTCTGAATATTGTATTCCTATGTGTTTCACTGAGTTTCAAACAAAATACTAGAACATTAGATCGGTTATTACTTGAGACTGCAGAGCGTGACATCACTCTGATAAAATGTGGCTAAAGTTTGACTTATTTGCAGTTACTATTTTATCCATCATTTTAGGTGCTAAGCAGTAAGCAGTTAATATTGTTTTAGATTCTAGATTGAAGGATATGCTCAGTAACATTATTTAGGGTAACATTATTTGCCACTGCCATTGTTAAATTGTTACTACCCCCTTTTCATGTTCATTTTTTTAGATGTAATCAAAATGGCTCCTGACCCTCTGCTACCATGATAAAATTGTAGAAGGGAGTTTGTCCTAGCCCAGAAATTCGTCCTTACCTAATAAAGAAAGCAATATAGCAACAAGTGGCATCTTTGGCTACTGAGTCTACCTAATTAAAAAAGCTACATAGCAACAAGTAGCATGCTTGGCTACTGAATCTACCTAATTAAAAAACTACATAGTAACAACTAACAAGTTGCATGCTTGATACCGAATCTTTTATGAAGTCATATAGATTTCAAATAGTAAGGCTAATCCTACGAAGCAACGATAAATCTTTTGGAGTGTAATTACAGGAATATGGAAGTTCTTGAAATAACCCTGATTGGTGCACCAAGAGTTAAACTGTGTACTGGGGTCATCATGCTTATGTGATGTCACGATCTCTCACATATAGAGAGAGATCAGACAAAGTAACTTTCTACCCACCTAATTAGAGGAGGAAAGATTTAATCTGTATATTGATTCATGTATTCTCATTTGCCTTACACGGTTTATGCGAGAGGTTCATACAGCAACTCAATATGCTGACGTGGTGCACCAGTTGCATTATATAGTTTTTCATGCAGCAAAGATTGGTACCAATAAACTAGTTATTATATTCAATTAAACATTACATAAAATAACTTATTTAGGTGGACATACGACCTAGTTTAACCTATTTTTTTATGCCACTAAGCACATTACTTATCATGGCTAATCTCTTGGCATTCGTCATATTTTTCTCATTCAATTTTTATCATGTATTGATATTACGAATCATATCGGGACTTGACTTTAATTGTGCATATTCAAGCACAATACAATCAAAGCAGAATTGCTTCCTTATACTAATCCCAACCTAAGAAGAGTAACTAGAAATCACTCATGCTTATGAGCACTGGTGGTGAGTTGAGATGATTCGGTGAAAGTTGGGATATTAGACAGCGCCTTGATTTAGTTGGTCATTTGTAAATTATCTCTTTTTTAATAACGATACTAAACCATATCAATGCTAGATTATATATGAATTGCCCCTTACAATTGTTTGTATTTTGGATACTTAAAATATTGGTTCATAAGATTTTACTTCATGAGCTAACGCTACAGTTCCTTTTTCTTCACTAGAAAACTGGTTGCTAAAGGCTACGCGGTGCTTGAGATTTTTTTGCTTTTGTTTATCTTATCCTTGTCCCTTGACACTGCTTTAGGATTAGGAGTTATTGAAGGAAGCTAGGGCTGTACACAGCGCAGGTGTGATGGGATCAATATTTATGTATCACTTAATGAAGGAATTCCGATTATATTTTAACAAATTGTGAGGAAAGCAAAGGAGAGGAATAAAAAGGAAGACGAAGAAATCAGAAGACAGAAGCAGGAAAACATATTGAAAGTCGTAAGAAACAAATACCGGGATTGTTCGCTAGACGTTGACTAATTGACTCGATTATGCAAAAAGTCGGGTCAAAAATTGTTTTTTCTTTGTAAAAATCTGTTTAATCGGTCAAAAATTGGCCTAATTGATACAATTAGTAAAAAAATTTAAAAAGATTATGAAAAGATTTAAGGGTAGAAACTTGAGTAAAAAATAAGAAAAAAAAAATTCTCTAATATATAAAATACTACTTTAGACGTTGGAATTACAAGCTCTCGTAGTTTTTCCACTCAAATTGACCCCTAATTCAAAAGTGGAGCTTGGATTATTTTTATTCCAGTGTTACAATATTTGTAAATATATGATAATTATATAGAAATAACAAAAATTTATATAGAAATAACAAAAATTATAAAATAAATATATATTGAAAACAATTCTAAGCAGGCACTAACTTTTGTTTAATTGAGTATTCTACTGTTAGGAAGAGCTGCACTTTTCCCAATCAGGCTTTTTCCTAGCATTACATCCTCAGGCCTCAACTATTCTAATTATTAGTTGTTTGTTATATTATACTGCTCAAAGAACTTGCATTTGAGAAGTTATGTTGCAGTATAGTATATCAGTCATGCCAGAAATGCAAGTCTTCGACATTTTTCTTCAAATTGTTGTGTGAATAAAATAATTTTTCATGGAACATAACTATTCACTATTCTGCTGAATTCTCCTAAGTGGATTGGAGTTTTGAGTAATTAGAAAATTAAATGACTGTTGCAATGATTTTCTTGCTAGGTAGCAGATGATGCTTCTCTTGTGTTAAAGACAGTAATCTTGTAATAGCTTTTTCTGATGTCACAGAGACTCAAGAGTTTGTGTTTACTCATCAAGACTTATCATTTTTTTCAGAAAGGGAAAATGGTCCAAGAACGGTGAAAGATGTCAAGTTAATTAGTGCTGGAAGAATATTGGAGAACAACAGAACAGTAGGAGAATGCAGGAGCCCTTTAGGTGATATTCCAGGCGGAGTTACTACCATGCATGTTGTTGTCCAACCACCGGCTCCGGACAAAGGTACGTAAAGTATATTTTTATATTTGACATGATTTTGGAAATTTCACATTCAATCTGGTTGGTTGAGTCGTGTGATTAAATCAAAGTGTCGTTTTCTTGTGAAACAGAAAAGAAAGTGCCAAGTGATCCGAAGCAAAACAAGTGTGTTTGTGTTATACTGTAATAAGGAGCAGTAACTAGGGTTGCAAGCTCATTGCATGCAGGTCATTTTGTCCTCTTAGCTCTCGTTATAGCTGTCATATTAGAAACAGCTAATATTCAAATGCAGTTATTTCTTTCTACAATTTTTTAACATATTCCCTTCCAGGTTGCAGGTAAAAAAAAAGATGGATAGAAAAAGCTGGTGAAATGTTATGGAGTGACATTGGTTAGGCGAACATTTATCAGAAATTTCGTCAACGTCAGCATAGTTGTTTCCAGATCAAAGTTGTTTGTTTATTGTGTGATTAATCGTTTCTTACATTTGAATTTGCTTTTGAAGGGCTGTGAATTTCAGTTGAAAATTTGTGACAGCACAGAAAGAAGTATCAGTTTATACTTTAAAGTTTTATGTCTATATGTATGCTAAAAAGATTGATTTAAACTAGTGGAGAAATTAAGTACCAGAAACCTCCTCGGTTATAGCTTGTAATTTTCTGACCTATCACCAATTTAGCGACTTTTTATTACCCGTAGAATGGGGTACAAGTCAAGTAAAGCCTAGCCAAGGGATTTTTCTTTTGAATGCACAAAGCTAAGGATTTAAAATGAGATATGGTATTGTTACAGATATCACAACACGAGTCAATTGGCTCGAGCAATATATCAAACACAATGCAGACATAGAATTCATATATAAGACATGACACAAAAGATTAGGCCATTTATCCCTCTCAGTATTACAGAAAATATTTAGTATTAGTATTCACAATGACAATGTATTGGAATCTTGTGATGTATGTCAGTTCCCTAAATAATCCAGAGTTTCTTTTCCGGGACGAACTCATAGTAGTACTAATGCTTGTTTTGATCTTATTCACTGTGATATTTGGGATCCTTATAGACATTGTACACATACTAAATGCAAGTATTTTCTTGTTATTGTAGATGATTTTTATTAAATGGGCATGGTTGTACTTGTTCACAAATAAATCTCTAAGTATTTTTATGGGTGAATTTTCATGGATGAAATAGCAGTTTGGTCACTTAACATCTCAAAAACTTAAACTTACAACTGGGTCATTCAAGTTAAAAACTTACGGTCACGTCATTTTACTCTTAAAAAATTTCATTTAGGTGATTTGCCGTTAATTCAGTTGTTGACTAAACTTGATAACTTGGCTTAAATAAATTCACCATGGCATGTACAGTGGCGTTTTGGTCACCCAACTTGTTCAAAATTTGCAATTTGGTCATTAAATTTTTAAAAAAATATTTAGACCACTGACCAATATTTTTACTAAAAATTGAAAAGAAAACCAAACAAACAGGTCTCCCACAATAACGTTAACATTGTGTTCCCGAGTTTAAATTTGGAGAGAAAATGAAATATTTGTATTTATTTATTTTCTCTAATATCTCTTAATGGGTTTGGCTCGATTTGGGTTGTATTGAACAAGTTGTTAAAAGTCATTTAAAATAAATAATTGTTAAAAAATATATTTATGATAAGAGAATTCTGGGTAAACATACGAGTCTAATAATAAAACGTAATAAACGTAATCTTATAAACGTAATCTTTTAAGTTTTTAATAAACGTAATGGTCAGTGACCTAAATGTAAATTTCTTCGATTTGATGACCAAATTGTAAGTTTTTAGGCAATTTAGTGACCAAAATACCGCTTAATCTGACTATACATGCCACGGTGGATTTATTAAACCAAGTCACCAAACTTAAACAGCATTCCGTCAAATTTTTAACGGAATGTAACGGTGAATGATCTTAATGAAATTTTTTAAGAATAAAATGATGTGACTGAAAGTTTTTTGAGTTGGATGACCTAACTGCAAATTTATGGTTAGCTGAGTGATCAAATCGACATTTAACATGTATTTTTATGATTATCAAATTTTTAGCATATGTCATCAATCAATTAAATACTAAGATATGATAATGGGACAAAGTTTGTCAACTCTGCTTTAACTTCTCTCATTTGCAAGCATTAGGCATTCTTCATCAAAATAGTTGTGCTCATCCCCCTCAGCAAAATGATATTGCCGAGAGAAAACACCAGCATCTTCTTAATGTAATCATAACATTAAAATTTTAATCTTAGTTTTCAATTTCTTTATTGATGGACTGTATTTTAACAATTGCCCATATTATTAACCCGCTTCCTTCTATCACTCAGGGATATAAATCTTCATATGAATTGCTCTTTAATCAAGTACCAGATTACAATCATCTTAAAATATTTGGTTATTTGTGTTATATCATAAATTTTCACACAAATGGTGACAAATTTGTTCTCAAACCTTTAAATGTACTTTTATTGATTATCCTTTTAACAAAAAAGGATATAAAGTTATTGACTTAATCGTAAAAAAATGCAATATCCCTAGATATGTCATTTTCAAGGAACATATTTTTTTATGGCATCAAGTCAATTATATCTGCTAGTGATGATTCTTTATTTCCAGCCTATCTTCTACATTTTCTGATAGACAATAACTATTTGTCTGTTTCTCCTCAATCTATCAATGCTCATAATTTTTATGATTATACAAGTCCGTTTGATCAGTTTTACTGATCATTTTAGCCTCACAATGTTGATTCTGATCCTAATCCCTCTGAATCTCATAGACCTGTAATAGGTACTGCTGTTACTGTTCATTAATATTTGACCAAATCTACCAGAACTAGACATATTCCTTTCAAACTCAAAGTTTTTACAGACTTGCCTCAACATTTGGTTTCTCAATTTGCTACATCTACTAATAATACGGTAACAAATAGCTCTTGTTTATATCCTATACAAAATTACATGTAATATGCTGCTTTCTCTCCCTCGTATACCAAATATTTAGCCACTATAGCTACACATTATATTTTTTTATACATATCAACAAGCAGCTCGTGACCATAACTGGCTTAAATCCATAAAACTTGAGCTGGATGCTCTTGAAAACAAATGTACCTAAGTTATAGTCCAAAAACCCTCAAATTAACATATAGTTGATTGTAAATGGCCTTTCAAAATCAAATATAAACATGATGGTTCCATAGATAAATACAAGGTCAGGTTAGTGGCTAAGGGATTCACCCAAACATATGGGTTAGATTATTTTGAGACCTTTGCTTTAGTAGGCAAAATGACTATGGCCAGACCGTTGATTGTTGTTGCCGTTATTCATAAATGGTATATTACTCCGCTAGATGTCACCGATGCATTTTTGCATGGTGATCTATACAAAGATGTCTTTATGAGACTTTTTTCGGCTTATCTGCAATTATCCTCTTGTGTCAGTCTCGCTGGTATAACTGATCATTTTACTGTTGTATATAAACTCAAGAAATCTCTTTATAATTTCACCAAATTCTCTGCAGGTTTGAAGAAATATGGATTTACATATTTTGATGCTGACAACAGTCTCGTCACTTATCATATCGATTCTAAATTTGTAGCTGTCTAAGTATATGTTGATGATATACTTGTTACGGGTTCATATAAGGATTTCACATATCAATTTTTTGTCCTCAAATTTTGAAGTCAAAGACTTGGGTTCACTGCTGTAATTTATAGGTATATAGGTTGTAAGATCGCCTACATGTATCTACCTTCATAAAAGGAAGTATACCCTTAATATACTTAAGAATACCGGTCTTCTTGGTTGCAAACCATCTAAAATTTCTATTCAACAGAATCACACTCTTCAAGACAACACATGACCTCTATTGCATTATATTTTTGCCTCTCTCTTTCTATAGGAGGATTGTTGTCATGCTACTCTACCTTACTGTCACCGGACCTGCCATTTCTATCTTGTTCAGGTGTTATCTCAATTTCTTGCCAAACCTAAGACTAGGGGTGAACAAAAAACCGATCAAACCGCAAAATCGACCCAACCCCCCTTATTTCGGCCGACGGAGCCGAACTATCTAAAACTCGAGTTTCAATTGATTTAATTTTTTGTCAATCCGAATATAATGGGTTGTGTCAAGGTTCAAAAAGTTTAAACCCTTACTAACCCAACCCGATTTTTTAATTATAATATTATTATTTAAAATTTAAATTTATGTATTAATTGTAATAAATAATATATTCGAAATAAAATAATTATTGTACGGGTAACTCACCATAAGTTATTGACTTTAAACTAGAAGAGTACACTGTATATATAATATCCAATAATATATATCTTCTGTTAAATTATGGGGTACACTTTAACTTTTGATTAAAATTATTTGTAATTTTAACTTCTAAAAATATTTAAATAATTTTATTCGAGTTTTAACCCAAACCAACCCGAACCAACCCGACCCAATGTATAAAGGGTAGGGTTGGGTTGAAAATAATTTATTTGATTAACGAGTTCATTTTTTAAAAATTGAACTAATTGGGTTGTTTTGATTTATTGCCTTTAAACTGCCCAACCCGACCCGTATTCACCCCTACCTAATACTGATCATTTACATGCTGCCTATAAAGTTCTCAGGTATCTCAAGGGCTCTCCTGGTGAGGTTATCCTAAATGATTCATCCAATTTTCTTAGACACTCTTTCATTGGATAATGTGTCAAATTTGGCTTATCTCCTATTTCTCGGAGGTGTAAGAAGGAACACACCATCTCCAGATCTTCAGCAGAAGCTGAATACATGAGCATGACTAACACTTGTCGTGAAATAACTGTTGGTATTAAACCCAATAGGTAGTATGGGCTTGGTGATAGAAAACATAATTGGATTGAGTAATAATTGTATGGGTAGACAATTATTATCATAATTGAGTTGGGTAATAATTGTATGTGTTGACAATTATTATTATAATGGGAATGGGTAATAATTGTATGGGTAGATAATAATTATTGTAATCAAATTAGGTATGTCTTGTTGGCTAAGTTTGTGATGACTATATATACATAGTCATGTTATTGTTTTAATTTATGCTTGAGTATTGTTTGACTTAAGTATCGCTTGAGTGAACACCGTTTGGTGAGATTGATTGTATTATTGATAATTGCTTTGATTAATAATACAAGTTGGGACGTGGATTTTTCCGCGTCATATATTGAGTGTGTGTTTTGCATTATTTATTTGGTTCTATACTTGTGTGTGTTCCCCCTAACAATTGGTATCAAGAGCCAAGATTCATGATGGAGAAGGTTGGGGGATTTGAGATTGAATTGTTTAATGGAAGAAACAATTTTACCTTGTGGCAAAGCACGGTAAAAGATCTGTTAATTCAACGAGGGTTATATGCGACTCTCGGAGGGAAGAAACCTACTGAAGTTGATGATACAAAGTGGGGAGATATGAAGTTACGTGCGCCATCAACGATCCGGTTGGCCCTTGCACCGGAAATTAAGTATGATGTTCTTGAAGAGGACAATCCCAAGAATTTGTGGGAGAAGTTAACGAAGACTTATCATTCAAAGTCTTTGGCCAACAAGCTGTTTCTCAAGAAAGATTTGTTCGGGCTCAAGATGGAAGAAGACGGAGATTTAAGAGATCATCTGAATCGTTTTAATGGCTTAATCAACCAGCTGAATAATTTGGATGAAAAATTGAAGGATGAGGACAAAGTTGTTCTACTACTAGTGTCTCTACCGAAGAAGTATAATACTGTGATGACTTCTTTATTGGTTGGGAAAACGAAGTTAGATTTGGATGAGACTATTATTGTTCTTCTGGAGGCCGAAAGATTGATGAAACAAAAATCGAGTGACACATCTGATGGAAGTGCATTCGTAGTACATGTGCGTGACACGGAAAAGAAGTATATTAAGAAACATAACCCTAATATCATGTGTTTTTATTGTGAGGAATTGGGTCATATACAATTTATGTGTCCAAAGGCAAGAGAAAACTCGAGAGAGTTGAAAAAAATCGAGGGGGTAGTGTTTCGCTTGTAGAAGCAGATGAAAATGTTCTTTTGGTTCAAGAAGAGAAGGGATCAAAAGAAGAATGGGTGCTTGACTCGGGATGTTCTCATCACATATGTGGTAGGAGGGAGTGGTTCTCGTCCTATAAAAAGTGTGAGGGAAAGATGGTAACTTTACCGAACGGTAAAACGGTAAAGGTTGCTGGCATTGGTGATGTAACAATGAAACGTCACAACGGTCGTGTTCAGAAGTTAACTCAAGTAAGATACATACCGGAGTTAAATCGAAATATAATTTCGTTGGGTAAATTAGTTGATTTGGGATATACTGTTATGATGAAGAACAATATGTTGAAAGTCACTAAAGGAGATTTAGAGATACTCAAAGGTCGAAAAGATAAGAGAAATCTTTTTGTACTAGAAGGAGGGGTTATTGTTCGAGGGGAGGTATTGGCGGATCGACGTCGATGGCTTGATGGTGACCGTTAATTCGGTTGTGCATGAAATTATATTGGGTTAAAGGGGAAGATTGTTGGGGTTAAACCCAATAGGTAGTATGAGTTTGGTGATAGAAAACATAATTGGATTGGGTAATAATTGTATGGGTAGACAATTATTATCATAATTGAGTTGTGTAATAATTGTATGTGTTGACAATTATTACTATAATGGGAATGGGTAGACAATAATTATTGTAATCAGATTAGGTATGTCTTGTTGGCTAAGTTTGTGATGACTATATATACATAGTCATGTTATTGTTTTAATGTATGCTTGAGTATTGTTTGACTTAAGTATCGCATGAGTGAATACCGTTTGGTGAGCTTGATTGTATTATTGATAATTGTTTTGATTAATAATACAAGTTGGGACGTGGATTTTTCCGCGTCATATATTGAGTGTGTGTTTTGCATTAGTTATTTGGTTCTATACTTGTGTGTGTTCCCCCTAACAATTGGTATCAAGAGCCAAAGTTCATGATGGAGAAGGTTGGGGGATTTGAGATTGAATTGTTTAATGGAAGAAACAATTTTACCTTGTGGAAAAGCACGGTAAAAGATCTGTTAATTCAACGAGGGTTATATGCGACTCTCGGAGGGAAGAAGCCTACTGAAGTTGATGATACAAAGTGGGGAGATATGAAGTTACGTGCGGCATCAACGAGTTGGCCCTTGCACCGAAAATTAAGTATGATGTTCTTAAAGAGGACAATCCCAAGAATTTGTGGGAGAAGTTAACGAAGACTTATCACTCAAAGTCTTTGGCCAACAAGCTGTTTCTCAAGAAAGATTTGTTCGGACTCAAGATGGAAGAAGACGGAGATTTAAGAGATCATCTGAATCGTTTTAATGGCTTAATCAACCAGCTGAATAATTTGGATGAAAAATTGAAGGATGAGGACAAAGCTGTTCTACTACTAGCGTCTCTACCGAAGAAGTATAATACTGTGATGACTTCTTTATTGGTTGGGAAAACGAAGTTAGATTTGGATGAGACTATTGTTGTTCTTTTGGAGGCCAAAAGATTGATGAAACAAGAATCGAGTGACACATATGATGGAAGTGCATTCGTAGTACATGCGCGTGACACGGAAAAGAAGTATGTTAAGAAACATAACCCTAATATCAGGTGTTTTTATTGTGAGGAATTGGGTCATATACAATTTATGTGTCCAAAGGCAAGAGAAGACTTGAGATAGTTGAAAAAAAATCGAGGGGGTAGTGTTTCGCTTGTAGAAGCTGATGAAAATGTTCTTTTGGTTCAAGAAGAGAAGGGATCAAAAGAAGAATGGGTGCTTGACTCGGGATGTTCTCATCACATATGTGGTAGGAGGGAGTGGTTCTCGTCCTATAAAAAGTGTGAGGGAAAGACGGTAACTTTACCGAACGGTAAAACGGTAAAGGTTGCTGGCATTGGTGAGGTAACAATGAAACGTCACAACGGTCGTGTTCAGAAGTTAACTCAAGTAAGATACATACCGGAGTTAAATCGAAATCTAATTTCGTTGGGTAAATTAGTTGATTTGGGTATACTGTTATGATGAAGAACAATATGTTGAAAGTCACTAAAGGAGATTTAGAGATACTCAAAGGTCGAAAAGATAAGAGAAATCTTTTTGTACTAGAAGGAGGGGTTATTGTTCGAGGGGAGGTATTGGCGGATCGACGCCGATGGCTTGATGGTGACCGTTAATTCGGTTGTGCATGAAATCATATTGGGTTAAAGGGGAGGATTTGTGGGGTTAAACCCAATAGGTAGTATGGGCTTGATGATATAAACCATAATTGAATTGGGTAATAATTGTATGGGTAAACAATTATTATCATAATTGAGTTGTGTAATAATTGTATGTGTTGACAATTATTATTATAATGAGAATGGGTTGACAATAAGTATTGTAATCAGATTAGATATGTCTTGTTGGCTAAGTTTGTGATGACTAGATATACATAGTCATGTTATTGTTTTAATGTATGCTTGAGTATTGTTTGACTTAAGTATCGCTTGAGTGAATACCGTTTGGTGAGATTAATTGTATTATTGATAATTGTTTTGATTAATAATACAAGTTGAGACGTGGATTTTTCGGCGTCATATATTGAGGGTGTGTTTTGCATTGTTTATTTGTTTTATATATTTGTGTATATTCCCCTAACAATACCCTGGTTGCCCTCCATTTTCAAGGTCTTTGGTTTTACATGTCTTACTCTTGACAACAATTCAACTCATTAAATTGTTGCTAATTCTGTATTCTATGAGCGCACTTAGCACATCAAACTTGACTGTCATCTAGTTCGTGGAAAATTGCAGTTGGGAATGATAAAAACTACTCTCATGTCACATCTCTACAAATTTACAACACAAATTGATGACTAAAGCTTTGTTTATACCTTAACTACATGACTTCAGTTTCAAATTGGGAGTTCGTAATTTGTTTCTCCCTTACAATTTGAGTGAGGATGTTCCATGTATCTGTACAACTGATATCAAAAAACAGGAATCAAGTAACTCAAGCAATATATCAAACACAATGCATGCATATAATTCAAATATAAGAAATGGTGCCAGAGTTAGTTATCCAGCTCAACCAGTGATAGATACAAATTCTACATGTAATGATTCTTAGATTAAGATAACTTAGTATATATATATATACATATATACTATATAACAAGTGTACAAATGAATTAAGTAAAATTATAACAATTTACAATTCTTGCACCTTCATCAAATTTTGTACTATTTCATTCTCTATGTTCTCGAAATCATAGGTACTAGATTATGTGTACTCGCTAGATTGAATTTGTTAATTGGACTGATTATTAGTTGCAGAAATATATATAAAAATTGAAATAAGTAACTATGGATATGTGAAGGAGCGAAATTGGAACCGTTTTTTTCCTTTTAATGATTCACATTATAATTCACAATTAAGATGAAATGAGGAAAAAAATGACTAGAAAACAGATAAATTGTGGGAAAATATTAGATGCAACCTAAAAAAAACCGCCCCAGGAACTAAAAAGGTTTTAGTTATTATCCAAAAAATTTAAAATTAGCTGCATATGTGATTTGTGTTGGTCGTAAACTACATATTTTTTTTATAATTGTTTTCCTCTGATGTGTAATGTGTCCACAAACACATATTAAACACAAAATCTTACTCAATTTTATAAATTTTGATTAATTTATTTTTTAAGAGTTAATTATCAAATATGTCACTTATTACATCTAAAATTATTAAGTGAGCCACTCATTACAAAACTGACTCAAATAAATGACTCATTTAAAAATTTGTATAAAAAATATCACTCTATCATTAGTCAATTTTTTTTAAAGTATTATATATTGAGTTTCACACATTTTTTTATGAATGATATTATATCCAAACGAAAGGTTCTGAATTATACTATTTTAGATAATATTGTAAAATTTTTAAAATTTTATCAACTATTTATTTTTAATTTTTTGATTGTTTTATTCGATTTAAATAATAATAAATAGTAGATAAAATTTTAAGAATTTAAAAATATTATCTAAAATATTAGAACTTAGAATCTTTCATTTGGATGTAATATTATTCATAAAAAATATGCGAAACTCAATATATAATACTTTTAATAATTTTAATACAAAATTTTAAATTAGTGACTCATTTGAGTTATTTTTGTAATAGGTGACTCACTTAACCTATTCATAATTAAATAGGTTAGTGATCTATTTTAATGAGAATGAACCCTGCACTCACGTAATCATATGATTGAATCAATTAAGTCAAATTTATAAATTTTAGTGATTTGAGATGGGCGGAAAAACCCTTGTAATAATTTGAGTTTAATTAAGTGTAAAATGGGCTGCCTCATATATTATCCTTCCTACGATTGTATACAGAACACAGAAATCAGCTACAGGCTACTTCACTAAAAAACAGGTGAAATGCACACCTATTGAATCCCCAAACCAAAACCAATTTTTAACTTAAACCTCACCGCCAAATAGCAACACTTGCCGTTTTCCGGCAATGACTACATTCTCCGGCATACATCTCCCTCTCCTCCGGCCTCCTACTATTAAACCTAGTTTGTTTTATCCTTCACTCAATTTCTCTCTTACTTGTACACCTCCCCCTACCCTATCTTCCTCTGTTTCTTTCAAATTCAACTCAAACACAGCCTTTTTCACCTCAATTTATACTTTGCCAACCATTTCCACACCTCCTCTTGTTCGCTGCCAAGCTTCTAGCGGAAAGGTTTCCACTTTCGATTCTCTCCATAAATTAATAATCTCCATAAATTACAATATTTGGTATCAGTAAAAATTCGATAAGTTAATGATTTCGATAACTTAGTAATCCCGAAGAATTAGAGAATTCAGTTTGAGTAGAACTTAGATAAATTCATACTTGATAACTTAATAATCTCGGTAAATTAATACTTCTTTAAGGTGTATGTTTAATCTCGATACAGGTTTTACTAGTGATCATTGTCTTGATGTATGAGTGTATAATTTGAGAATGGTTATGTGGCGATTATTGCTAGGTTTCGCAAGAGGAGTTTACGGAGAAGGCGTGGCAGGCAATTGTTTCATCGCCAGAAGTGGCAAAAGAGAATAAGCATCAGATAGTTGAGACTGAACATTTGATGAAGGCTTTGTTGGAACAAAAGAATGGACTTGCTCGTCGTATCTTTTCTAAGGCTGGTGTGGATAATACGCGTCTTCTTGATGCTACTGATAAGTTTATTAAACGGCAACCAAAGGTATTCTTTATGTTATGTTATGCTCGTGACGATTGTTTTAGTTGTTGATTGGTTTTTGGGTTCATTGCTTTTGATTTTGCTTGTTAGTTTAGCATGTGCAACACACTTTAGCTTGTGTGGTGTTGGAGTATAACGGACAATTAACTTTTAATCAAAAAATTGAGTATTCATTAAGTTCAACTATGGAAATCAATGCTTAATGATGTTTAATTATAGCTTTTACTTTGAGGTTTGTACGTCTTAGTTTCACTTCAAAGAGCTTTTCATTGATGTATGAAGTATTGATTTAACAAGTGTTACTTCTAGCATTGTCGGTTCAAAGTTCATTATTATCTGAACGGAGTTCTGTTTTCTCAATGCCTAGTTCATGTACTTTTCCTTGTGCCACACTTCAACTTGTATTTCTTATTTTGCTCATTCAAAATAGGTTATTGGTGATTCTGCGGGTTCAATGTTAGGGAGAGACCTGGAAGCCTTGTTACAACGAGCAAGAGATTACAAAAAAGAGTATAATGATTCATTTGTTGCAGTTGAGCATTTAGTACTTGGTTATGTGCAAGATAAGCGATTTGGAAAACAATTGTTTAAGGATTTTCAGATCTCAATGAAAGCTTTAAAAGATGCTGTGCAAGCAATAAGAGGACGGCAAACGGTAATTGATCAAGGTAACCATATGTTTTGTAAAATTTTATCTGTTATTAAATTTCTAAAACTTGTCACTATACATATATTCATATATAGTAGTATGTATATGCCATTTGAGTATTTTTACACTTTTCATTTTTCAAGGCTAAAATTATTTTCCAAACACAACTTTTTAAAAGTAAACTTCCGCTAACTGCTCATATGTCATAGCAGCTATAACTTGCTGCTACACTCGTGCTAAACATAGCCTTTCTGTCCCATGTACATGCCATAAATCTAAAATTATCAGCTAAACCAAAACTTTTGGGGATAATGTTTTGGTCCTAAAAGTTTACCATGATCCCTCCCCCTCTTCACCTTTGGTGCCATTTTTGTCTTTTACAATTGCAGACCACAATCCTCTACTTTCTAGTGATGTGCATGTGCCCATATCAACTTCTTCTCTCTATCTGTCACTTCGTTAATATCGTTAAAATATTTGTGCTATATCTAAATGAAGAGTATTGGATGAGAGTGTTTATTCATATTCTTTCTTTTCGCCTAATTAGCTTTCTGTGTAAATATTTGCTGTGTGACCATCTGTTTGGTTCGAGCAATAACCTATATATTTCTGTTTTTTGTTCCTTAAATATTTATTACAACTGTTATTTAGTATTTAGTTCTCTAAGAAAATGTGAGAAAATAGAAAGTATTATAGTGGATTTTTGTCATCCATAGGATTTTCAGTCGTTTCATTTCTGCAACAGATCCCGAAGGGAAATATGAAGCACTGGAGAAATATGGTAAAGATTTGACAGCCATGGCAAAAGCGGGAAAGCTTGACCCAGTCATAGGAAGAGATGATGAAATTCGCAGGTGCATTCAAATTCTTTCCAGAAGGACCAAGAATAACCCTGTGCTAATTGGTGAACCAGGTGTGGGGAAAACTGCAATTTCTGAAGGGTAAATTTATGATCTTTTGTTTACCTGATAAACACATACATAGCGGTTAAACTGGAAGAGAGCTTGAGCGCTCTCTATGTTAATAAGTTTGCAGCGTCCTCTTAAAGTCCGTATGGGAACTAAGTAATGTGGACCATGTTATTAAGCTCACTTGATAAACAAGGTATGGAGAATGGACCTTTGGATGCAAGTTAATAAGCATTTCCAGTCCTCAAATCAGGAGTTCCATGGCAGATAAACTCAAGAGTTGAAATTTATAGCCATAGGTCATTTTGTAGACATGTTACCATCTCACCATGCAGAATTGGATTGGGAGTAAAAAAGTTAAAAGTAAGTTTTTTGGTTGGTCTTGGTTTGTGTAAGTGGGACAATGAGGGAAGGGGAGGGGAGACTAGTTAATTTTCTTATTATAATATATTATATTTGCTCACCGTGGTTATATATCTGATTAATTTTTTATTTATATATATTACGTTACAGGCTTGCCCAGAGAATTGTGCAAGGAGATGTTCCGCAAGCTTTAATGAACAGAAAGGTGAATAGTTTAATGTTTACATCTCCAGGTTATATTGTTCTTTTATAATCTTTTCTTGATATTAGGATTCCTGCAGAGTAAACTAATATGATTTCTTATTTCAGTTAATATCCTTAGACATGGGTGCTCTCATTGCTGGGGCAAAGTACCGTGGTGAGTTTGAAGATAGATTAAAAGCTGTACTCAAGGAAGTAACAGAATCAGATGGGCAGACAATCCTTTTCATAGATGAGATTCATACAGTTGTGGGAGCAGGTACTCCCTTGCAGAATCTATTCTATGAGATTTCAATTTTACTGTTGGTTATATTACACTGTTAATTCAATACTAGTACTTGTTTACCCCGCTTCGCCGGGGGTTTATAAATTTAAAATAGAAAATAATTTTTTTTATAGTTAGTCAATTGTTTTAGTTAAATTTATGCTTATATATTTTATAAATAGTCTAATATTAAAGGCAAAAGTACCCTTAAATCGAGTACAAGTTAAATAACTATTTTTTTTTAAATATTGCAAAACATATTCGAGCGCACTCCAATTTGTATTTCATTTAAGAATACTCTACAAAAAAAATTACTTTTACTTCTAAATCTAAAACCAAAAAATTATATTACAAATATTGATGTTATATGTACACAATTTATTCTATTGACTATAAATAGAAATACATTTATCATAAAAGTTATTACTATATGAAAATATGTAAATTTAATATTATTTATATATGTATATACACTTTTTGGTTTGTTTTCGTATAATTATTTTATAAGTTTGGATTTGAATAAAATTAATTAACAATTATTTAGCGTATTCTAGAAACTTATCTCCAAATATGAAATAATCTTTTATTTTTTCGGAAATGTTTATAGAGTTTCATCTTTTTAATTTCTATCACAAATCATAGATTAATAAAAAAATAAAATATTTAGAGTCTAATTAATAACTAGCATGATAGCCCGTGCAAAGAACGTGCCACATTAGATTTTTTTTATTTCTTTAAATGTAGTGATCGGGCCAATTCAATTTTTGTAACAATCCACTTCACGTGTCTCACTTTATTTAAGATCAGTCGTCGATATCAGTTAATCAGCATTTCTCGACCGTAAAGTATGAATTATTTAGTAAACAATATATCTTGGTAATTCTAAAATACCTATTGTGCAGTTTATTGTTTTTATATATAAAAGATTTTAAATTCTTATAATCAATCATTATATATACTAGTTTAAAATCCGTGCGATGCACGGATGCACAAATCTTTTTTAATATTATATAATTTTTTTTAAAAATATTTTGAATTTAATTCTTAAAAATGTTCAATAATTTTATTTTTATATTTACTTTTTTAAATGATATAACTTCATGGTAATTATATTAATACACTTATATGTTCATAGTTTTTTTAGAATAATTAAACCTATTTAAGATAATAGCCTTGATACCGGGGAAAAATAATATTATTATAGCGATTTAATAGTTTTTTGAGGGTTTTTTTATCGTAGGTAACCAGCAGCCGCTACCCTTCGGGCTCACGCAATAGCCTGCAAACCACGTGAACCAAGGTAAACCGCATTTAAGCGACAAACTCTGACTCAGGAGGTATAATCATAAATTCTCCTCCCGTGAGATTCGAACCTGTAACCAAGAGGAGAGTTGTCCCCTCTTTAACCGGCTGAGCCAACCCTTACGGGCTAAAATACAATATCTCTATTATGTTGAAACCTTAACAAAAATATTATTTTAGAGAGTTTATTACTTAATCGATAAACAATAAGAGCTATTTGAGAAAGACAATAGTACAGATTGAACGATATTTTTTTATATATCATTTTATGTGTGTTTTAATAATAATAATAATAATAATAATAATAATAATGTTTAGTTAAAAGTTAATTTTTGGTTCATATCAATAAGATAAAAATAATAATATTTATAAAAATAAAACGTTTATCATTTTATGTGTGTTTTAATAATAATAATTATAACAATTATGTTTAATTTGATATTAATTTACTTTATCCCGTATCAGGGTTTACATTATTTTATTTTAGCCCGAGGCTATTACTACGACTAAATCTAAATAAATTATTTTCAGTTTAATTCTAATTATTTATGTCCAGATCAATAAGATAATTTTATTTTAGCCCGAATAGTTAGTATATATGATTTTGTTTTAGCTGGTCGAAGTATATTTTGATTTTAATTTTGTGTCAGTTTGGATCAATTGTATAATATTTATTTATCTTAGATGACTAATCTATATTATTTTGTTTATCCTAATTCTATTGTATAGTTTTTTTGCCGTATCCGTAATATTTATTATTTTGTCTTAATCGATAATTATATTTAGTTTCCTTAAATTAATTTTTGTCCGAAAGTTTAGTTAGAATAAAATAGAACTAAATATAAATTATAATTTAAAACTGACCAAAGAAGTTGACTTTAATATTAATTAATAATGATATAGAGTTCGATATGAAATATAATTTATATTGTTAGATGATGTTGACTATAATATCAACTAAAATTGAAATTGACTGATCCACCTACTCACTAATTAGAATTAAGATAATTAACTAAGGGTAATTAAGTAATTTTAGCAATTACCGACCGACCGACTACCAAATTTTTAATGTTTCGTCTATTATAATATAGTATATAGTATAGATATGATCGCACATATTTTTTTTTAATATTATATAATTTTTTTTTAAAAATTTGAATTCAATTTTGAATTTTGTTCATTTAAAACTTTAAATGATATGACTTCATAATTATTATATTAGTAGACGTATATGATCATTGATAGTACATATGGCCCCTGCAGGGCCATGCCCCGGACTTCTAACTCTATATAGCTCCTGGAAGGACTAGTTCTAGACTCCTAACTCCATACAGCTCCTGGAAGGACTAGTCCAGGACTTCTAACTCCACACAGCTCCTGGAAGGACTAGTCCTGAACACTACCAGTCCTGACCGACGTAGTCGCGCAAGCCTAACCTTGGTAAATCCCAGCACGTGAGACACTGGTCCGAGCACATAATTAATCATTAATATACAGATCGTTTATATAATATACATATTTAATTATTGAAAATAGAGTGTTTTAAAGTTAATATAGTAAGTGAGTTATTTAGATATGTAGTTAATGATTTTAAAAAAATGTATCAAATGTTGTCTTGGTACAATGTTTGTAGATGTGACATTAAGTCCATCACCTCATGAGGTCATAGGTTTAATTCCAATTAAATGCAATTTTTAACAATAATATGGTTAAAAGGGCACATATGTAATTTACTAAATAGGCTCAAAACCCATGTTCACATATAATAGATGTAATAAATTTATTAAAATATTTGTGTACGGTCGAAATAAGTATTTAAATTACAAAGTCATTATAGTTATACTCTTTTCTTTAAAAAAAATAAATAAAAGTTAGTTATTAGTAAAATTAGAAGTTTTGATTTATAAAAAAATGTGTCGGTATTAAAAAGATTAAATTGTGTTAAATTTTATATAGCTAGTTTTTAGATAGATTATTGTCTTTAGTCAGCATAGATCCTTTTAAGTTTTCATGATATTCATTCAAAGTTAAAATAACATTGGCTATAGTTTGTTAAATTAAAAAAACATTTGATGGTATCAGAAAATTTAGATTATTCTGTATTTTATAAAATGATGAATTTAGCCTATAACATTATAGATTTATATTTAGTTTGTCTTACATTATGTTCTATTGGACTTCGTTGTTTCTAAAATTTCAAAGTGAAAGTTATGATTAGTAAATTATGAGCATTTATAATGTTGGGTCAAAATATCAAGTTCATTAAAAAAAAGCTTAAACTTGGTTCAAGATTTAGTTTTAAGTAACATTTTATTTTAACTATAAGATAATTATTTAAAGCAAAAAGTTATATATAATATGCAAAAAGTTATATATTTTTATTAATTGTATTACTTTTTTTTGTTCGATTTTTCTTTTTTTGATTTGCGTTAGTTAATATAGTTAAAAGGTAATTATAAATTTGTAGATATATAATATGTAAATATATAGGCATAAGTTTGTAATTGCGTGTGCATGTTAAAGTTTTCACTTTTATGATAAATTTCTATATAGGTGTGTATGGTGTGCGGTGTGCCTTGGTGGTGTTGTGTCTTTTTAAAATTTGTAGTTTTGTTTGTGCATGTTAAGTTTATTTTTTTATGTGCAAGTGTAGTTGTATCTGTTTCAAAAATTGATATGTTTGCTTTTGCAGGTGTACTCCTTAGGTTAAAAGATTATAAGTGAGTTGTGTCTGGTTCTAAGTGCAGTTGTATCTGTTTATTTAATTTTATTTTTTGTTTGCTTGCATGTAGGTGTACTCCTTAGATTAAAAGATTATAAGTGAGTTGTGTCCGGTTAAAGCTCACAATCATATTGGCAGCAAGTCATCATAGTCATTTTTTGGTAAGATGTGTCTTTTCATTAGGTTGAATCTCTAAGGTGTCTTTTATTCTCCAGACTTGATGTCATAATCAGGCATCAGGATTATATATAGGATTATATATACTAATGATATGGTGTCTATTCTTTTTTACTCCCTCCCTGGCTTCCTTCAATTTCTTTTTTCCTAACTTGATACATATAACATCTGATGGCTCATGTGATTGATCCTTATTTTTTAATAGATGGAAAATATTTGGTTATCATAAGAAACAAGCTCATCTAAATTATTGTTTAGGTGCAACCAGCGGGGCAATGGATGCTGGAAATCTCTTGAAGCCTATGCTTGGTCGGGGAGAGTTGCGTTGTATAGGGGCAACAACCTTAGATGAATATCGTAAATACATTGAGAAAGATCCTGCCCTGGAACGTCGTTTTCAACAAGTGCTTGTTGATCAACCCACGGTAGGAGATACCGTCTCTATACTGCGTGGACTTCGTGAAAGATATGAGCTGCACCACGGGGTTCGCATTTCTGATGGCGCACTCGTTGATGCTGCAATTCTCTCAGATCGCTACATTAGCGGACGCTTTTTACCTGATAAAGGTGATTCTCAAAATTGAACTTCCAGAAAGCTCATATATGAATTGATTTTTTTTCTGCCTTCTCTAAACATTAAGAACGACGTAAGTATCAGTACCTCAAAATTATAGTGTTGTACTATTACCTTGCTCGATAGCTATAAGCGAGATCAATCAGGGTGAATTTCTTTAGTTGTTTTCAGTGTAATTTACTAATATTGAAGTTCTATATTTGTTACTCAGACTAGCACAAACCTGTAGTAGGTAGAGTTGAACTGTTCAGTATAAGAGTGAAACTGTGAAGCTGAATACCTTCCCTTCAACTGAAGGTTTTAGTGTTCTAATTTCTTCCTTTGGTTGCAGCTATTGACTTGGTCGATGAAGCGGCTGCGAAACTGAAGATGGAAATTACCTCAAAGCCAACTGCTCTCGATGAAATTAATCGTTCAGTACTGAAGTTAGAGATGGAGAGGCTATCTCTTACGAATGATACTGATAAAGCGTCCAGAGACCGATTAAGTCGTCTTGAGGGGGAGTTGGATTCCTTAAAGGAGACGCAAGCTGAGTTAAATGAGCAGTGGGAACATGAAAAAACTGTCATGACACGCTTGCAATCAATAAAAGAAGAGGTATATCTTTTATCAGAGATTAATCTCGATGATTTTGCCTTGTCTTGATATCAAATTCTGCACATATTTATAGTTTAATTTCATTGGTTTCGTGTGAAAGAAGCGAGATCAAAGCCAGACTGACAATATCCTTCTGTTAAATTGAATGAGTTTGTTTTCAAATACAGATTGACAGAGTAAATCTTGAGATCCAGCAGGCAGAGAGGGAATATGATCTTAATCGTGCAGCTGAGTTGAAGTATGGGAGCTTGAATTCATTACAGCGTCAACTTGAAACTGCAGAAAAAGAATTAGATGAGTACATGAAGTCAGGGAAGTCCATGCTTAGAGAAGAAGTGAGTGGGAGTGATATTGCTGAGCTTGTGAGTAAATGGACTGGTATTCCTGTTTCCAAGCTACAGCAGTCAGAGAGGGAGAAGCTGTTGCACCTGGAACTGGAGCTACATAAACGTGTGGTCGGTCAAGATCCTGCAGTGACATCTGTTGCTGATGCTATCCAGCGATCTCGAGCAGGTCTCTCAGATCCTAACCGTCCAATAGCTAGCTTTATGTTCATGGGTCCTACAGGAGTTGGTAAAACAGAACTAGCAAAGGCCCTTGCCTCTTATATGTTTAATACTGAGGAGGCCCTTGTAAGAATAGATATGAGTGAGTACATGGAGAAGCATGCAGTTTCAAGGTTAATAGGAGCTCCACCTGGGTATGTAGGTTATGAGGAAGGAGGACAGTTGAGTGAGACTGTCCGGAGGAGGCCATATGCAGTTATTTTGTTTGATGAGATTGAGAAAGCCCATTCTGATGTGTTTAATGTGTTCCTTCAAATACTAGATGATGGTAGAGTGACAGATTCACAGGGCCGAACTGTGAGTTTCACAAACACCGTCATCATTATGACTTCAAATGTGGGTTCACAATACATTCTTAATACAGATGGTGACTCTGTGTCAAAAGAGACAACGTACGAAACTATAAAGCAGAGGGTAATGGATGCTGCTAGATCAGTATTCCGACCGGAGTTCATGAATCGAGTTGATGAGTATATAGTGTTTCAGCCTCTTGACCGTGATCAGATCAATAGTATTGTCCGGATACAGGTAACTGTTCAAGCCTGTGCTTGCACTGCATATTTTTAATGTCTACAATTGCAAACTCAAGTATTCTCTGTCTTTAGAAACAATATATGTCTTTTTATTACTTCCTCCGTCCCAAAAAACGTTTCCCGTTTTGACTTTTTACACTATTCATGGTAAACGATTGACTACTAATTTACGTCTAATCAATAAGATCAAATATAGTCATGAGTGATCTTGTTGATTTCGTATTTATGAGTACTTTAATACAATGAAGTTTTTATATTTAATACTAATACAAAATTAAAGATATTAACAATCAGAAGTGTGCATTGACAAATGTGTCCAACACAAACGGGAAAGATATTTAGGAACGGATGGAGTACAGTTTAAACATAAGATCTATGTCTAATAAAAAATTATGGTCCCAAAACCAGTTATGGATAAGGACAAATTCTATATTGTAATATTTCATGTTTTTTTGGACCATTATAAAGAAAATTCATCTATATAGTAGTAAATTAACATTACTATTTTGAACTAATTATATTCCTACATAAAATATCCAGAAGTGTTTAACTATGTTGCATCAAACTTAAGATGATATCAAATACTTGCCTAGAATTTGTCATGTATCAATGTTGAAGATGCAACAATACATACACCAGAAGACATTAAATGCCTACACGATGTGTATATATTTGTTTTTAATATTTCCTATATGATTCTTTAAAATCAATAAACATCTTTTGAATTTTTGAGTTTAAAATATGCACGGGCACATATCCAAGTTTCTTATATATAATATATAGAATTTTAATTGTTGAATTACTATTTTAATTTATAAACCTCTATATAAGAAGAGGCTCCCTATAGTGAAGTTTTTCTCTGGTCCCCGTAATATTATTGTGTAGAGGTTTTACTGTAATAGTATGCACTAATGAAGAAAAATCACTCAACTCGTTTATCTCAGCTGGAACGTGTTCAAAAGAGGATAGCAGATCGAAAGATGAAGCTTCAAGTCAGTGATGCTGCTATCAAACTCCTAGGAAGTCTTGGGTATGATCCAAGCTATGGTGCCAGGCCAGTGAAGCGAGTGATCCAGCAGAATGTGGAGAATGAGCTTGCCAAGGGTATCTTGAGAGGAGAATTTAAGGACGAAGACACAGTCTTCATAGATACGGAGGTCACGGCATTTTCCAATGGCCAGCTACCTCAGCAAAAGCTAGTTTTTAAAAGATTAGATTCCGATTCAGATACCACAGCAGAGAAATCAGAAGCTTTTTCCCAGACCATTTAAGGTCTGGCAAACTTGCAATAGCATTCATATAGTTGAACCGAACAGAACTGAAGACTTATTTGTCAATTCTTTGATCTTGTATAGGATTCTATCAATTATGAGTGTGCATATAAAACATTTTGTTATATGTAATTCTAACATAAGGTAGTTGTAACAATTAATATGCCGGGATATTTAGAGGGAAGATCAGTAACGTTAATGTTATCTTCAAATCTATGCGTTCGGGCTAGCCCGCAGTCCCCATCTGTAAAGTAAAAAAATAGACGAAGTGACTCATGTGAACACAGCTCGAAACCCTAATTGCATGACTGTGCAGCGATGTCTTTGTTCATGACTGTGCTGCGATGTCTTTGTTCAGAGATGTTGTAGAAACATTCGACCTTTATGGTATAAAAGATAGAGATTACCTTGAGAGATTTCCCGAGTGGAAGAATGAATGATAGTAGTTTCGGACAGTTTTACTATAAAATAATCCCAAATTTGCAGATGATTACATCTCAACGATTTTTTTTACAAAGATGAGATGTAGAAACATTCGACCTCTGGGTGCGGCAGTGTTAAACATTTATCTACTAATTGCAAATTTGTATCTATGACTGTTATGTCTGTGATCCTATGTCTATGTCTTACGCTAAATATGCCAAATATATTTAAACAGAACTGTAATAACATGTCATTCATTCCTAATCCTTATTATTCTGCATATAACATGTTATGGATAATGATTGGAATGAATAACATGTTTGAATCACACTTTAACATGATGCTATCTCAAAATTATGCACTTGATTGTGGATTTAAACCCTCCAGATCTAGAGTGAATAATGGTAAAAAGGCAAAGAATGTATATGACCAAAAATGACCCAAGGAAACTTGAATACCAAAGTCAAATTGAATTGGTTTGTTTTGTGCAGGGAAAAAGAAGAAATCTTTGATATGTAGATATTGATTGCTCAAGACACATGACTGGTGATTCATTCCTGCAGACAGAGTTTGAGGAAAGAGATCACACAACTATTAATTTTGGAGATGACAACAAATGATATACTGTGGGATATGACTTGATATCAAAAGAAAATGTCAACATTGTTAAAGTAGCATTAGTTGAACGACTCAAGCACAACTTGCTAAGTGTCAGCCAACTATGTGACAAAGGATTCAAAGTAGAATTTAATGAAGAACCATGTATTGTCTTCAACAAGAAGAACACCAATGTGGTGCTAACTGGAAACAAAAGATGGAATGTGTTTGTACCTGACTTCAACTCAGTAGATGCTAATTCAATTATTTTCCTCTTCAGCAAAGCAAGTACATATAAAAGTTGGTTATTGGACACGAAACTATCTCACTTAAACTTCTTAATAATAAATAATCTAGTCAAAAGAGACTTAGTAAGAGGAAAATCAAAATTGGAGTTTTCTAAGGATGGTCTTCGTGATGCTTGTCAAATTGGAAAGCAAAATAAAACCTATTTTAGAAGTAAAACAATATCAACAATTGATAAGCCACTACAGATTTTTCATATGGACTTATTTGGAACAATCAATGTTATGTCAATCTCAAGAAAGAAATATTGTCTTGTGATTATTGATGATTTCTCTAAATACACATGGACATACTTCTTGCACTCAAAGATTGAGGCCAATGAAATCATAATTAATCACATCAATATAGTCAAAAACAATCCAGAACTCAAAGTCAGAAGGATAAGGATTGATAATGAAATTGAGTTCAAGAACAAAAAAATGGAAGAATTTTGTGTGAATGAATAAATTACTCAAAATGTTTTTGCACCAATAACTCCACAACAAAATGAAGTGGTTGAGAGAAAGAACATAACTCTCATTGAAGCTGCAAGAACAATGCGTGGTGAATTAAATTCCTACATATTTCTGGGCTGAAGCAGTCAACCACAACATGCTACACTCAGATTATCTCTTTGATTAACTAGAAATATGGTCAAACACCTTATCAATTGTACAAAGGAAAGAAGTCAACATTGGATTTTCTTAAGTCTTTGGGTGTAAATGTTTTATACTAAGAAATCAGGGAGAACATCTTGGTAACTTTGAAGCAAAGGCAGATAAAGGGATTTTTTTGCATATTCAGCTGGAAAGACCTACAGAATCTACAACCTCATAGTTAGTATTGTTATAGAATCAGTTCATATGATCTTTGATGACAAGAAAATTCAGGCGTTATTAGATCATGGCATGCTCTCAAGATTGGAGAAGATGTTAGGTCACACAATACTATAGAAGGGAGTTGAATATAGTGTTTATACAATCAAATCGATTTTAGAAACACAAAGTAGTAGTTTATTCAATCGTTATAAACTCTGTTACAGTAGGTTAAACTACTCTCTCAGTGATGAACAATATCACTAAGAGCTGCTAGGGTTACAAAGAATAATCTTTCTCGTGAATAATAACACTTATAATGTAGACCCTAATCCGTGTTTATATAATACACAGTTACAAGATATCTTCTAATTGATATGAAATATATCTCTTCCTAAAATATATCAATCAAATATTATCTTTTTACAAGTCTTCTAGTCGTCCAACTCCTAAAACATATCTTCCTTTATTTTAGTCCAAATCCTTTCCTAGAAATCAACCGCACTTTACTTCTGAAGTATATCCTTCCTTAAGTTCTGATATCACAAATTCTGATAACTTAAGTTATGATATCTTCCTGTATTCAGTAAATCCTGATTTCCAGTAAGTCCTGATAAGTCCTGATAAGTCATGATATTAAGTTCTGAAACTAAAAAAATCAGATTAGACATGACATCACAAATATATCTAACAATCTCCCCCAACTTGTAAATTATGAAAAATATACAAGTTAATAGATTTGATGATGTCAAAAAAATTTAAGTACAAATGCAATGAAAGTTTATTTAGACAACTAACTAAACTTACACTCCTTGCAGCTTTTACCAATCTTACCGAATCAATCTGAATCCAAAGTGATTCTTGACAAAATTTGATATCAGCTTCTCTTCTGCATTTCTCAGGACTTGTGCTAATGTAGCCTTGACTTGCTTCAATTCTTCATCTTGACTTCCAATCTAGTAGATTGCAGTCCTAAGTGCTGAAATATGATTTCTTTCCAATCCATCACCAAGTCTGATTACCCTTGGATGAGAGGAGTCTTCATTGTAGTATAGACATTTTTCTTTCAGAATAACTTCCATCTTAGCAGAATTCTTCTTCATTGGAATTTCTCTTCCATCATCTTCAACTATTTTTGGAATAAATTCTGCAACCATTGATCCAGAGATTCTGGCTTTATCCCTTATGGTCTTCATGATGAAATTTGACCATCTTCTGGTAACCTTAGACTTTATCTCCAAAAGATAATGAAATAATTGAAGTTCTTTAAGAGACTTGTTCAACACATCTGATTTTGACATTCTGTATGTTCTTCCATCTTTAAGAAATAGAATAAGCTTTTCCTTGACTTTACTCTTATCATGAGTATCCAGTACCACTTGAACAGATATAACCTTGTCAAGGTGTTTCTGTGTAACTTCCTCAAGTGGTTTGTCAGTTAATAAAAATGGATCTTTGATAGTTACTTCAACTCCTATTTTGATCTTGGCTTCGCTTGATTCTAACCCAGATCTGTCTCTTGCTTCTATGGCATTCAATCCAACAGTCATGAAATCAGATAGCAATTGACTTTTCTTAGGATCTGATGGATTAACATTTTTCCATAGGAGTTTCTTCTTATCAGTAACTGTCATCTTGTTCAAATCAACTTGAGCTCTGTCAGAGGTTGATGTCTTGATGACTTGTTCAGGATTTGCAGATTCTTCTGTAGCTTGCTGTTCTAAAATTTCTTCACTCTGAACAACTTGAGCTATGTCAGAGGTTATCTTAGATTCTTCTGTCATCTTTCTTCTTATCAGAGTTTCAACAGTTTCATCTTCAGCAGCAGCATCATCAAAGACTTGAACTAACTTGCATACAGGATCCATCAGAATTTGAGGAATCTTCATTTCCTGTTTCTTGACTATCTCCCTAACTTTTCCTTTTCCCTTGTCTTTGGGATCAGTAGTAGTTTGGGATGTAGTCCTTGATGTAGGAATCTCTGTGACAAATCTTTCTTTTATCACTATTTCTTTCTCCTTAGGTCTGGGAGACTTCTTTGCATTAGAAGCTTTAGATTTAGGATTTGTGTAATAACCCCCAAAATTTTGAACTTTTTGTAACCCTTATGAATAGTGTTTTAGCTGAATGAGAAAACTTTTCATGCCACACTATGTAGGGGTTCTGTTATGGATATTCTGAAATTTTATTAGTACTCTATATGGTATATAAGTGTATGTAAAGATCGTCAGAATCCAATACCGAACACTTTGATTTTTTCCGAAAATCCATTAGATACGGAAAGAATTGAGTATAAGGTAACAGGATAAAAATGATTTAAATTAAAGGATTATAAGAGAGGATCATAAAAGGAATATAATATATTGAGAAAGGTTAAGGGAACCTAAGTAATAAGATCCCGGGTATGATCCCTCAAACGATAAACGAAAACGAAAGTTAAGCGAACCGTATAACAGATCAGCGGTCATTAGGCAAACAATTAGGAAGTTAATTAAAGGGATTAGAGAGGATGATGTCACCCAACCAATGAGAAGAGGACAAGGAGGGGAAGATGACATCATAGCATGACATAAGCATGACATGGGAAGGAAAGAGATGTGGTTGAAGTAGAACCACACAAAGTTAAGGCTAAAAAGGTAATTAACCAAAACAAAAACAAAATTACATCCACCAAGCCAAACAAATCATTTCATCAAAACAAAAGAAATCTATTTCTCTTCAACAAAAGCTTGCTCTCGGCTTTTTACAATTTCAAAGGAAAGAATTTTCAAAATCCAAGATCCAAGCCTCCTAAATTGGTAAGATAATTCCCTAGTGTTCCTTATGCATAGATATGGCTATATTATGAGTTTAAGCATCCCATTCATTCTCTATCTTCTCCAATAAATCAATAAAGAAGACAATGAATAGTGATTTCAAGGTTTTTAACTTGATTTTTCTTGCTTTTCCTTTAAGATCCAAGCTTTCCTAAGACTCCTCAAGGCTTCCTAAGGCTTCCTAGCTACTCACACCACTTTAAGGAAGGTATATCATCTCCAAACCCTAGCTTTAATTTGTATATTAGGTTGATTTTGGTTGTTAGAGTAAAGAGTAGCTTGAAACTTGTTTGTTTAAGAGTTTGGGTTGGAATGGTGGAGATTGGAATGTTGAAATCTTATGATTTGATTAAAGAATGTAGTATAGTTTAAATTCAAGTTTTAGGATTAAGTAAATTGATTATAATGAGTTGATTTGGGGCTGTTGTAAAGTAATATGGATGGAGTTTTGATTGGATTGTGAATTGGGTTTGAATTGTGGTTGTTTTGAATTAGTTTAAATTTGGGAAATCGCGTAAACATAGCCGTCGTAATGTCCGATTTACTTTAGACTGCTTTTGTTCATAACATTTGGACCCGAGAACTCCCTTCTAGATTATGACCATTGCCATGTTTAGATAGTTCATTTTACGAGCTTCGTTTTGATATGTAGTTCGTTTGATTCCGATGTACGGTTCAGGAGAAACGACCGTTTTAAGTAACGACGTTTCGCGAACGAAACTTTTCCCCTCGCCTTATTTTGAAACATAGGTTAAAGACCAAAAAGGGTTAATTAGTGTATGAAACAATTATGGTAAGAGTGTTAGGCAGTTGGTAAGACACTCGCGAAGGAATCGCCTTAAAACTCGTAATGGTTAAATTATTAAAAATGGTGGAGCCGAGGGTACTCGAGTGACTTAAGAGAATCAGTAAGCGCAAAACAAGCGTTAGAGTCTAAGTTAGTTAAAGTATAGATTTACAAGTGACTTTGGTTTAATTCCAACTTACTTGTTGTTTATAGGTTACCAGACTCGTCCCGAGCCTTTTATCACCCCCAGTCGCTCAGACAAGTTTTCTACCCGTTATACTGTTGTTGTGATGTATACACTTGTATATGCATTATCTTGTAATAGATGCATGATGGTTATATTAGCAAATTCTTGCGATATATTGTAGCATGTGATATGGTACATATGCATGCCTGTTTCGTATTCTTTCCATATATATCTGTTGGTTCAGTTGATAATACCTATGCTAGAGAATAGCGGTAATTTGCATATACCCTTAGTATAGGGACCCAAAGGTGAAAACATTTTCTAAAACCGGGAGTCGAGGATCCCGAGTAGATTTTATATATATATATTATATATATATATGGTTATAGTTTTCAAAGCTATTAATCGAATAAGGTTTATTCGATAACTTTATATTATTAATGAATATTATCTTGAATATTCATTCGAGGACTTATGACTCCTTTATATTATTTATTGAATATTACTTGGATATTCATTTGAGGATGTATGACTCCTTTATTTTATTTAATGAATATTATTTATAATATTCATTCGAGGTATTATGACTCCGCTTATTATTTATTAATATTCTTTATTTATTAAAGAATAATATTCAATAATCAAACTTACTTTTGATATTCAAATAAAGATATTACTTTCGTATAAGTATATCTTTGATTATTTACTATTCATTTCAAGTATAAGTTTTCCAACTTCTACCTCAATTACTCTTTATGGGAATATTATTTAAATAATAATATTCAGATATTTCTTTATATTGAGACTGATTTACTTTATTAAATCAGCATTATTCCAAACACTCTTTAAAGTGTTTTCAAGTCTTTAAAATGAATTTCAAAAGTTAGAGCGGATCCCAAAACTCATTTTTATATTTAAGATCTTCCTTTTAAAAAGGGAATTTAAATACCCGCTCAAAACCGGAGGGATCCGGCTCTGTGGTGTATTTTATATTCGCAACAACGTTGCTGTCTTGATAAAAGAGTTTTTGATTACTTACCCAACACTCGGGAAGTAAAATTCTTGGAACAAGTTAATCCATTAACAGGCATCGCCTGGGAAACATCGGTGAGTTTTCCTTTCCAACTAGATACGACTTCTTGGTGGAGCCGTATCAACAAGTTTCTACTTGAGGAAAGTGGGGATGAGCTTTACGTTTCAGAGTCATGGATTTTATCTGAACTAGGAGTGGCGTAAGTGGTCGAGTAGCGCCGGCCCAACCTTATTATATTGGCCCAAATGGCCTGGAAGTTCCGCTAAGGCGGTCCATTCCTTAGGAGTTCAGTGTTCGGTTGACAAGTAAATCCGACAGGTTCTCCTCTACATGTAGAAAATGGTGGGGTTGTACTACTATGACTGATCATCGTAAGTGGTCTTCCTGGCGCGGCAAACTCCCGTAATGAGTTCATCATCCATTTGGATAATTCTGCAACACTACCCGTAATATTTCGATCGAAAGTCTACTAATGGGTGGTTGCCGAAGCATTGACAGGGTCAAACAGTTTTATTGGTGTATCCATTGAATGAAGTATCTCGTAACTTTATTTCTTTTCAAAATATTTTAAAGATCAAATATTTTCAAGTTTTATTTGTGGTCTCATCTATGGGATGACCTCTTGAATCTTATTATACTTGGAACAGTAGTAGTTCTAGTAGATTCTAAAATGGTATAAGTGTAGCGAAGTAATTGGTAACTTCATCTTCTTTTAAAACTTATACCCAGTAAGTAATTACCTTACACATGATAAAAGATTCTAGTAAGTATCCATTTAGATACTTGTATTATTGTTATCACTATATATTATCTTGCGAGCTGTAAGGCTCACTCTTGCTTTATTTCTTCATCACACAACAACAGTTAGGAAAGATGACCAGACTCCAGCAGACCCAGCGCAAGCGCGTGGGAAGCGTCCCGCGTCTTCCCGTTGATATTGTAGCTGCTATAGCTGCAGAGGTAGATCTATTGATAGATCAGGCATTCTACTTTTGAGAATCAATTATGTATAATTATAACTTGTGGCAGATAATGGCAATTAACTGTAAATTTATCAAGTAATCATTTTGGGTTATAATAACTTTTAATTGTGGATTCCAGGACTTGTACTTATTTCAATTTCATCTCTGAGACTATAACGGGTTGTGGTGTGTGTTAGTGTGGGGTCACAGCATAACGTTATTTATTAATTAAGTGAAGTGATATTGTGGAAAGAAAGACCGTGACGACCCGGATCCCTGACCCCGGATCTTGGGGTGTTACAATTTGTCTTCTCAGCAGCAAATCTAGCTTCTTCCTCCTTTAGAGTCTCTAAATCCATTCCAGGATTATGCTTGAGAAACAACCTTTTAGCAATATCTTCATCAAGAGTCTGAATCTTATGATCCTTATAGTAGACAGTAGTCTCCCTTCCTTTAAGCTTCAGAGTTTGTAAAAACTTCTGAGAGTCTTGACTTCCAGACTGAATCAGAACATCAGACTTTGTTATCAGAATTTGATTATCAGAACTTGCTATCAGAGTTTGAGCATTCACAGCTTCAGAATTTGAATTCTTTTGTGTAGAAGATTTGCTAGAATCAGAAATTAGTTTCTGTGAAGAAACTTTGCTGCTTTGCTTGCCTTGACCTTGACCTTTGCCCTTGCTAGGGTTTCCTTGGTCATCTTCAGAATCATCCTTTTTCTTCAGTGTTTGGCTTGGTGAGCATTTGGACTTAACTACCTTCTCCCCCTTTTTGGCATCATCTGACATGAGTAGAGAAAGAAGGAGTTCCACTGAAGATTGGATTTCATTGAGTTGTGTTTGTTGAGAGGCTTGATTCTGCAAGACCTCATCCAGTTGAGCCTGCTGCTTGGTTTGAAATTGTTCAATAGCTTCCACTTTTTCATGAACTGGTCTGATAAATCTGTTCTTGTCTAGCTTGAGCATCAGGTCCAGCTTATCAACATTTTCCTGAAGTTTATCAACCATTTCATGAGTTTTGGAGTGTAGAGCTTGAAGATTTTTAGTACTGAGAGCAGTGTCTTTAAGTTGTTGTTTAAAATCAGAACTTGTCAGCAACTCATCAGCTTTTGAAATATGTTCTGACAGAACATGTGAGCTAGAAATGAAGTCAGGTTCATTCCACTTCTTTGTCCATTTAACTCCTCTAAAAGTTTCCTCCCATGAAACATGAGCATCTTCTTCAATAAACTTAAGTAGTGCCTCCTTTCCAAGAATTGGAGCACTGACCGGAGCACTTGCTGGAGCACTGTCTCCAGAACTTGATAAAATCTCATCATCTTCTGATAACACCAGAGTGTGTGTAACTAAGGAGATTCTAGAACAAATTCATCTATTTTAGGTTCCAAATCCAGAATTGGTGTAGTAGGAACTTCAGCATTTAGCATTGGAGAAACATGTGGAGTTGACTCTGTTGCTGGTGGTGCTTCCAAATACAAGACAGTTGGAATATTCAGCCTGTGAATGTCAATTTCAGGACTTAACCCTGAATCTTCAACTGTAGCTGTTTCTTTGAATGGAGAGATATGAGGTGTGATCACTGTGTCTTGACAGTGTCTTCAGGTGCTGGAAGGGCTTCAATTACAATAGGTTCTGATGAGATCAGAGATTCATGATCCCCTTCCTCAGCATCTTCATATTGAGATTGTGTAATTTTCACACCTGCCCTAGTCTTCCTTGATCTTCTAGATGGAGGAATGACTTTATTTGTATCAGAACTTGAAGGTCTTTTCCTTTTCAAAATTCCAGAACCCTCAGCTACATTATCTTTCTGAAGAGTTGACTCTTCAGCTTCTATTGTCACAGGTTCTGATGCAGGAACCTGGACTTGTTCATCCTCATCAGATTCATCTCTCAGAATTATCCTTCTTCTTCTTTTTGGTGAAGATTTAGGCACAGAGATAGTCCTTTTGGTTTTGGGCCTAGAGGATGTGTCAGATTTTACAACTGGCGCCTTTTGAGAAGTACCAGAGGTTGGTTTGGTTTTGGATTTGAGAGGTGAGGTTCCGATAGTATGTGCTGATGGTTGTGGTTGAGAGGATTGTGCTGGTTGATAGTAGATTCTGATAGTAGGTTGTGGTTGAGTATTGGAAGGCTGTGTTGGTGGAGGTTGAGAAGTAGAAGGCTGTGTAGGTGCAACATTAGAATATATGGTTGTGTATATGTGAGGATCAGAGTTTACTAAGAACTGTTTTACTGATTGAGGAATTTGGAGGGGTCTTAGTATATTCTTCTTATTATCAGCAGATAATAAGTCTGTGAAAGCCCTTTTATGAAGTTTAAAGGGTTCAATTGTCTCACTAAAGTTTTGGGGCTTATCAGAACAACACAAACTGTAAATAAGCTGACAGAACCTAGCAAAATAAACAGTATTTGGGTCCTCTTTCATCCTATCCCCAATAAACCCTAGCACATTACTAGCATAATCAAAATGAGTTTGATTAAGAAGAGCATACCCGATTTGCTGACTCGTGATTGGAATAACATCAAAATTGGAGCATTTGTTGGCAAAGGCTTTGGTAATACAATCGAAAAAGAAGCTCCACTCCCTCCTGATATAGGGCCTCTTCAGTTGTCCCAGCTTGGACAAAGACTTCTCATAGCCAAGATTTTCCATCATGTTTTGAAGAACTGACTCCCCAACTTGTGAAGTGTAAGTACAGTTTTCTGGCAGATGCAATGCTTGTCGAACAGTTGACAAGGTTACCAAGTGCTCATCTTCCCCTGTTGTAAAAATGATGCCTGGGGACCCACTTTCACCACCATTGTCATAGACTCCAGACCTCCAAAACTCCAGAATTTGCTTGCCGGAGAGAGCCTGTGGTTGGGTCAGAGCATACCCAATTTCACTTCGAGCGAGAAAATCTTGAATGAAGTGAAGTTCTGAAGGAGCCTCGTCCTTGTTGAGAATAGCCATATAGTTGTTGGTAACAAACTTGGCTCCATCATAGGTAAAATCCTTAGGTGCCATTTCTGTGAAAATTAAGTGAAAAGTTATGTGTTTGCAAGGTGTTTGATAAAATGCCTGTAAGAAAGTCGTCAGAAAATAGAGAGAAAAAGAGATAGAGAGAGTAAAAGAAATAAGAGATAAGATAAGAGAGAAGTTAAAAGATTTGATAATCTTTTATCTCTAATATTTATACTCTTTCCACTCAACGGCTCTTTTTGGAAGTAAAACCAACATTTTACACCTGGCAGCATGTAAACAGTCAAAACATTATTAGTGGGCACGATAAACGTGCAGTAATTATTGCTCACATGCGGTTACCAAAACAAACATGCAACCCCTTAACCAAATGATTATCACTGTTTTTATCTTCACTTAATTACTTTCCTGTGAAATATAACCGTTACAGTAAATACTAAACATAAGTCAAGTAATTAAAATGTGATATGTTAGCATCATAGTTTGCATCAGAACTTGATTCTTATCAGAATTTAACGGTCATAAGAACATGGCTTCTATACTCAAAAAGTGAATGACTATTTCTGTGATTCTTCACATAAATACTGACTGATATCTTTAGAGTTTAATCATCAGAACATAATCAGAACTTGTCCTCAGAATTTATGCAAATAAAACTTAACTGTTTATCAGAAACAACTTAATCACCACAATAATTTTCATCATTCATATGGAGTGATAGTGTGTGTATGTGCAAATGATCAGATAAGGATTAAAGTCTGATAAACTTCAGTATATCTTAGAAATAAGATATAACTAAGAAAAATGCTTAAAATCTGTCTTGAATTGTGAACTCTACTGCAGAATAAAGTTATGCAAGAATCCACCTCAACTGTTTGTGCTTATTTTATGCATCTTTTGAAATTCTTTAGATAGTGGCTTCTCAGTGTAAATGAGTTACAACTGCCATCAGAATTTATGCTGTTATCAGAATATTTCTCCAGTAATCAGTGTTAGGTCACACAACACTATAGAAGGGGGTTGAATATAGTGTTTATACAATCAAATCAATTTTAAACACAAGTATATAACAAAGATCAAATATATTCAAATAAACTCTGTTACAATAGAACTGTTGTTATCTCTCAGTGATGAACAATATCACTAAGAGCTGCTAGGTTACAATGTATAATCTTCTCGTTAATGATAACACATATAGTGTAAATCCTAAGCTGTGTTTATATAGTACACAGTTACAAGATATCTTCTAATTGATATGGAATATAATTCTGTCTCCTAAAATATATCAATCAGATATCTTCTACAAGTCTTCTAGTCCTCTAACTCTTCATGCATATCTTCTTTTGTTTTAGTCAAGATCTTCTCCTGTAAATCAGCCGCATTCCTTATCTGAAGTCTTCCCGCACTTAAGTCCTGATATATATCTTCTGACGCCTTAAGTTCTGATATTAAGTTATGACTTCAGCAAGTTCTGATTTTAGTAAGTCCTGATAAGTCCTATTGTTAAGTTCTAAAAACTAAACACAAATCAGATTAGACATGACATCTCAAATATATCTAACAATCTCCCCCAATTTGTAAATTATGAAAAATATACAAGTTAATAGATTTGATGATGTCAAAAACATTTACGTACAAATGCAATAAGAGTTTATTTAAACAATTAATTACAACTTACAGTCCTTGTAGCTTTTACCAATCTCACTGAGTCAATCTGAATCCAAAGTGATTCTTGACAAAGTTTTATATCATCTTTTCTTCTTTATTCCTCAGGATTTGAGCTATTGTAGCTTTGACTTATTTCAATTCTTCATTCTGACTTCCAATCTGGTAGATTGTAGTCCTAAGTGTCGAGATATGGTTTCTTTCCAAACCATCACCAAGTCTGATCACCCTTGAATGAGAAGATTCTTCATTGTAGCACAAACATTTCTCTTTTAGAATGACTTCAAGTTTAGCAGAATCCTTCTTCATTGGAATTTCACTTCCATCATCTTCAACAATGTTTGGAATGAATTCTGTAACCCTTAAACCAGGAATTCTGTAACCCTTAAACCAGAAATTCTTGGTTTATCTCTTATGGTCTTCATAATGAAATTTGACCTTCTCCTGGTAATCTCAGACTTTATCTCTAAAAGATAATGAAAGAATTGAAGTTCTTTCAGAGATTTGTTCAGCACATCTGATTCTGATATTTGATATGTTCTTCCATCTTCAAGAAATAGAATCAGATTTTCTTTCACATTATGCTTATCATGAGCATCCAGTACCACTTGAACAGATATAACCTTGTCAAGGTGTTTCTGTGTAACCTCTTCAAGAGGTTTGTCAGTCAATAAGAATGGATCTCTTGTAAGCACTTCAACTCCCATCTTGATTTTGGCTTCATCAGACTAGTCCAGCTCTGTCTCTTGCTTCTCTGGCTTTCAATCCAACAATCATGAAATCAGATAACAATTGGCTTTTCTTTGGATCTGATGGTTTAACATTTTTCCATAGGAGTTTCTTCTTATCAGCAACTTTCATCTTGTCTAAATCAACTTGAGCACTGTCAGAGGTTGATTTCTTGATGACTTGATCAGAATTTGCTGTTTCTTCTGTAGCTTGCTGTTCTTCATTTTGAATAACTTGAGCTTTGTTAGAGGTTGTCTTGGATTCTTCAGTTATCTTCCTTCTTTTCAGAATTTGAATAGTTTCATCTTCAACAACAGTATCATCATAAACTTGAACCATTTTACACACAGGTTTCATCAGGATTTGAGGAATCTTCATCTCCTGTGGCTTTGTTGGTTCATCAACTTTTCCTTTCCCTTTATCTTTGGGATCAATCTTAAATTATGATCTTATCTTGGGCTTTGAAGCCTCAGAATTTAACTTTTCCTTGATCATAATGCCTTTTACCTTAGGCCTTGGAGGTTTCTTAGCATCATAAGCTTTAAACTTTAGATTTATCTTCTCAGCTGTAAATCTAGCTTCTTCCTCCATGTGATTCTCTAAATCCATTCAAGGATTATGCTTGAGAAATAGTCTTCTAGCAATCTCTTCATCAAGTGTCTTAATTTTAGGATATTTGTAGTAGAAAGTAGTCTGCTTTCCTTTGAGCTTCAGAGTTTGCAAAAACTTCTGAGAGTCTTTACTTCCTTCTTGAATCAGAACATCAGAACTTGATATCATATTTTGATTATTAGAACTTGCTATCAGAGATTGAGCATTTACATCATCAAAATTTGTCTTCTTTTGAGTAGAAGATTTGCTTGAATTAGAAATTAGTTTCCTTGAAGAAACTTTGCTGCAGTGCCCTTGACCTTGACCCTTGCCCTTGCTAGAATTTCCCTAGTCATCCTCATAGTCATCCTTTTTCTTCAGTACTTGAGTATCAGAACATTTGGACTTAACTACCTTCTCCCCCTTTTTGGCATCATCTAGTAGTAGGAGAGAGAGAAGAAGTTCTACTGAAGATTGAATTTCATTAAGTTGAGCTTTTTGAGAAGCTTGATTCTGCAGGACCTCAGTAATTTGGGCCTGTTGCTGTTCTTGAACCTTCTCAATAGCTTCAACTTTCTCAGAAATAGGTCTGATAAACCTCTTTTTATTGAACTTGATCTCCATATCCAACTTTTCAGCTTTTTCTAGAAGTTTGTCAACCTTTTCATGAGTTATAGAGTGTTGACCTTGAAGTTACTTGATACTTAGAGCTGTGACTTTGAGTTGTGTCTTGAAATCAGAATTTGTCATCAGCTCATCAGCTTTGGCAATGTGTTCTGTCAGAACTTTTAAGCTTGGAATGAAATCAGATTCATTCCACTTCTTGGTCCACTCCACTCCTCTGTGAGTTTCTTCCAGGAATATGAGCAACTTGTTCAACAAACTTTTCAATCAATGCCTCCTTTCCAAGAATGGGAGCTGGAGTATTAAGTGGGACTGACTCCCCAGAACTTGCAGAAAACTCATCACCTTCTGACAGTACTAAAGTATGTCTCACTGTAGGTGATTCTGCAGTAACTTCATCTAAATTCTGATCATCAGAATTTATCTCCACAATTAGAGTTGTTGGTATCTCAGCCTGAAAGATAGGAGAAGTAGCAATAGTTGGCTGAGCTGCAGTAGGAGCTTCCAGATAGAGCACAGTTGGAATGATCAGCCTATGAAGGTCAATTTCAGGACTTAATCCTGAATCTTCAACTGTAACATTGTCATAAATAGGAGAGACAAGAGGTGTGATCACTGTATCCTGAACAATGTCTTCAGCCTGAGTTGGAGGTGGCAAAGATTCAATTACTATCGGCTTTGAGATCAGAGATTCCTGATCCCCTTCCTCAGCTTCATTAGTATCCTCATAAGGAGGTTGTGCCAAATGCCTTCCTGCTCTCTATTTCTTTGATCTCTTGGATGGTGTATGAGTTGCTTTATGAGCATCAGAACTTGAAGTTCTTTTTCTCTTCAAAATATCAGAATTTTCAGCTTCAGTTTCCTTATAAGAAGTTGCCTTTTCAGCTTCCATAGTCCCAGGTTCTGATGCATGAAACTGGACTTGCTCCTCTTCATCATCAGATTCATCCCTAAGAATCATCCTTCTTCTCCTTGGTGGAGATTTAGGAACAAATTTTGCTCTTTTAGGCCTGGAGGATGAAGTTCTGATGGTAGGTATTGATGGTTGAGGTTGAGATGATTGAGCTGGCTGGAAATATGTTCTGATGGTAGGTTGAGTTGGTTGAGGTTAAGAAGTGGTAGGTGGTTGATTGGTTGTAGGTGCTGATGGAGGTTGGGATGGTTGTATATCAGGATATATAGCAGTACAGGTGTTTTGATTAAAGTTTACTAAGACCTGTTTGACTGACTGAGGAATTTGGAGGGGTCTTAGTACAACCTTCTTATTATCAGTAGATAATAAGTCAGTGAAAGCCCTTTTAACAAGTTTAAAAGGTTCAATCAACTCACTAGCTAGTTGGGCCTTATCAGAACTACAGAAACTATAAATAAGTTGGCAAAATCTAGCAAAATATACAGTATTTCTGTCCTCTTGCATCCTATCCCCAATAAATCCTAGCACAACACTAACATAATCAAAATGAGATTGAGTAATTAGAGCATACCCAATTTGCTGACTAAGGATTGGAATTGCATCAAAGTTGGAGCATTTATTTGCAAAGGCCTTGGTGATGTAGTCGAAAAAGAAACTCCATTCCCTCCTTATACGGGGTCTCTTCAATTGGCCCAGCTTTGCCAAAGGTTTTTCATAGCCTAGATTTTCCATCATTTGTTAAAGAGCTGGCTCCTCAACTGTTGAATTGAAAATATAATCTTCTGGCAGATGTAGAGCTTTGCGAACAGTAGACACAGTCACTACATGTTCATCCTCCCCTGTTGTAAAGATAATACTTGGGGATCCAGCCTATCCATCATCATCATAAACACCACTCCTCCAAAACTCCAACACTTGAGTTCCTGAGAGTGCTTCTGGTTGGGTCAAAGCAAACCCAATCTCACTGTTAGCAAGAAAGTCTTGAACGAAGTGAAGATCTGATGGAGCTTCGTCTTTGCTAAGAATAGCCATGTAGTTGTTGGGAACAAACTTGGATCCATTGAAAATGATATCTTTTGGTGCCATTTTTGTAAAGAAATAAGTGAGAAAATGTGTGTTTGCAAAGTGTTTGATAAAATTCCTGTGAAAAATAGAGCTTCAGAGAATATTAGAAAGAGAGAGGGAGAATAATAAAGATAAGAAAAGAATTAGAAAGTAGGTAAAAGATTGTAAAATCTTTTAACTCCTATATATATACTCTCTCCACTCAACAGCTCTTTTTGGAAGTAAAACAAACACTTTACACCTGTCATCAGTAAATAGTTAAAGCAGTAGTTAGTGGGCACGAGAAATAAGCAGTAATTATTGTGCACATACAGTTGTCAAGGCAGATACGTTTCCCACTAACCAATTGATTATGACTGTTTTTATCTCATTTAAATATATTCTGATAAAATATGACCGTTACTGTAAATATTAAAACTAAGCCAAGTAATTAAATAATGCCACGGAAGCATCAGAGTTTCCATCAGGATTTGCATCAGAACTTGACTATTATCAGAATTTAACGGTCAACAGAATATGGCTTCTGTACTCAAACAGCGAATGTTTGTTTCTGTGATTCTTCATACAAATACTGACTTGTTTCTTCAGAGTTTAATCAGCAGAACTTCCATCAGAACTTGTCCTCAGAATTTATGCAAATAATACTAAACTGTTTGTCAAAAACAACTTAATCACCACAATAATTTTCATCATTCATATGGAGTGAGAGTCTGTGCATTTACAAATGATCAGATAAAGATTAAAGTCTGATAAACTTCAGTATATCTTAAAATAAGGCGTAACTAAGAAAAGTGCTTAAAATCTGAGTTTGATTTTGAAGTCTACTATAGAATAAATTTATGCAAGAGTCCACCTCAACTGTTTGTGCTCATTTTATGCATCTTTTGACATTCTTTTTACAGTGGCTTCTCAGTGTAAGTGAGTCACAACTGCTATAAGAATTTATGCTATTATTAGAGTATTTCTCCAGTAATCAGAGAATGTGAAAAGTCACCAAGAAAAATTTATTTGCTTTTCTAATGCATATAACTTAATACCAACAATGCACTTGGGTCTTTCCTTTCACATATTTACTCTAGATCTCAAAGGAGTACCTGACTTCAATTTCTTTGCTTTTCTGTTCTTCAGATAAGTGAGGCTTATCAAGCATGTAGTTCATCCTTAAGATTTACTAACATCAGAATTTGACAGATAAGAAGCAAAAATCTAGTTTGTGACTTAGTAATAAGATACACAAAGTAAATTTGACTAAGCTCAAAATCAGAATTTGCTTGTGTTAATAAATTTCCACATAAACAACTAATTCAAACATGGGATTTCTAGTATGTTAAAAACTACTAGGTCATCATCTAGCACAGTAATCCTCATTGGAATGAATAGCCACAGAACATTCAAAACACTATCAGAGTATATAGAATCACATCAGATAATAATCGGTATTTAATATATAATAATTTAAGCACAGATTACACAGAGATAAGATAATCTGTAGATATTGATCATAAAGTCTAATGCATGAGAACACAAACTAAGCAGATTTTGAGAAAGAACTTGAAACCATTCCAAGTTCATTTACCAGTCTTGTAAAAGTAGCTTCACATAGTGGTTTTGTGAAAATATTTGCTAGTTGTTGATCTGTTGGAATAAAATGCAATTCCACTGTACCTTCCATCACATGTTCCCTTATGAAATGGTACCTTATGCTGATGTGCTTTGTCATTGAGTGTTGAACTGGATTACCTGTCATAGCAATAACACTTTGATTATCACAGTAAATAGGTATTTTAGAAAATTCTAACCCATAGTCCAGTAACCGATTCTTCATCCAAAGAATCTGTGCACAATAGCTTCGTGCAATAATATATTCTGCTTTTGTAGTTGATGTGGAAATTGATTTCTGTTTCTTGCTAAACTAAGAAACCAATCCGCCTCCAAGAAATTGGCAGCTTCTACTGGTGCTTTTCCTGTCTATTTTGCATCCTGCAAAATCAGCATCTGAGTAACCTATTAACTTAAAATCTGATTCTCTAGGATACCACAATCCTAGATCAGCTGTACCCTTGAGGTACTTGAAAATTCTTTTCACAACTATTATATGAGGTTCTCTTGGATCAGCCTGAAATCTTGCACAAAGACAGGTAGCATACATGATATCAGGTTTACTTGCAGTTAAATAGAGTAATGAGCCAATCATACCTCTGTAGTTAGTAATAACTATTGATGCTCCAGTATCATTATCTAACTTGGTTGCAGTGGCCATAGGAGTGGATGCAGTTGAACTGTCTTGCATTCCAAATTTCTTGAGTAAATTTCTGGTGTACTTGGATTGATTTATGAAAGTACCTTATTCATTTTGCTTAACTTGAAGTCCCATAAAATAGCTAAGTTCTCCCATCATTGTCATTTGATATCTTGACTGCATTAGCTTTGCAAACCTTTCACAGAGTTTGGCATTTGTAGAACCAAAGATGATATCATCAACATATATCTGTACCAAAAGTAAGTCCTTTCCATGGTTGAGGTAGAACAGTGTTTTATCAATTGTACCTCTGTTAAATCCACTTTCTAGAAGGAATTGAGCTAAAGTCTCATACCATGCTCTTGGAGCTTGCTTAAGGCCATAAAGTGCTTTATCAAGTCTGTAGACATGATTAGGAAATTTTGGATCTACAAATCTTGAAGGTTGTTGAACATATATCTCTTCTTCCAATTCTCCATTGAGAAAAGCACTTTTCAAATCCATTTGAAAGACTTTAAACTTCTTGTGAGCAGCATAAGCCAAAAAGATTCTTATGGCTTCCAATCTAGCAACTGGTGCAAATGTTTCATCATAATTAATACCCTCCCGTTGAGAGTAACCTTTAGCAACCAGCCTTGCTTTATTTCTTGTAATTATGCCATCACTGTCAGTTTTGTTTCTGAACACCCATTTTGTGCCAACAATGGATCTGTTCATTGGTCTTGGCACTAGGGTCCAGACTTTATTTCTTTCAAATTCATTTAACTTTTCCTGCATTGCTTGCACCCAATCAACATCTTGAAGAGCTTCTTCCACTTTCTTTGGTTCAGTCAGAGATAGAAAGGAATGATAGAGACGTTCATTTGATGTTGCAGTTCTAGTTCTGACACCTGCTTCAGGATCTCCAATTATTAAGTCAGGTGTATGTGGTTTAGTCCACTTCCTTGCAGATGGAAGTTATTCTCTAGAACTGGATCCTCCCCCATGATCCATACTGTATCCATCAACATTTTCTGATGCTCCCCCTGTAGTTATGCTCTCTGAGACTTCAGAATTTGAGTTGGATCCTTCAGGATTTGAAGAATCAGAGTTTCCAAAATTATCAGAATTTGGCTCATCAGAACTTGATGAAGCAGAACTTGAAGAGCTAGTGACAAGTTCTGATCCTTCTTGAGAGTCTTGAGTTATGGTAGTATCTTCAGCTTGCTCCCCCTGAACATGTGCATTTTCCCTTGGAGTAGTTACCACAGTTTCAATGACATTAGAATTTAACCCGTCAGAACTTACAGGAACAGGATTTAAGCCATCAGAATTTAAATCTTCATTTTTAAATCTCAGCTGATCATGATCATTGAAATCTTCAAGTTCTGTAATCTTCTTATCATCAAAAGATACATTGATAGATTCTATGACAACCCTTGTTCTTAAATTATAGACTCTGAAGGCTTTTATGGAAAGTGGATATCCAACAATAATTCCTTTCATCAGCTTTTAGATCAAATTTTGACAGCTGTTCAGGATGAGTCTTAAGAACAAAATACTTGCATCCAAATACATGAAAGTATTTCAGATTTGGCTTCTTTTTCTTTACCATCTCATATGGTGTTTTTCCATACTTGTTTATGAGTGTAGCATTCTGTGTAAAACAAGCAGTCTGCACAGCTTCAGCCCAAAAGTAGGTTGGTAGCTTTGCTTCATCAAGCATAGTTCGTGCAACTTCAATGAGAGTCCGATTATTTCTTTCTACAACTCCATTTTGCTATGGAGTTCTAGGTGCAGAAAATTCCTGCTTAATTCCATGCTCTTTGCAGAATTCTTCCATGATTAAATTCTTGAACTCAATGCCATTATCACTTCTTATTATTTTAACAGAATCTTTGACCAACTTATCCAGCTGTCTGACATGATCAGTTAGAATAGATGCAGTTTCATTCTTCTTGTGCAAGAAATACACCCATGTGTATCTTGTGAACTCATCCACTATAACCATAACATATTTCTTCTTTGCAATTGACATGACATTGACTGGACCAAATAGATCAACATGCAGTAAGTGATAAGGCTCAAGAATTGAGCATTCAGTTTTGCTCTTGAATGAAGATTTTCTTTGTTTTGTCTTTTGACATGAATCACAAAGGCCATCAGGAGCAAATACTGATTTTGGCAGTCCTCTCACAAGATCTTTCTTTACTAGCTCATTTATATTATTGAAATTTAAATGAGAGAGTCTCTTGTGCCAATTCCAGCTTTCTTCAATTGATGCTATACTCAACAGACATATTGCAGAACTATCAAAATTTGTTGAAAGTCTGGCTTCATATATGTTACCATGTCTGTAACCTTTCAGAACCATTTTACCTGTAGAATTACTTACAACTTCACAGTGTTCTTCAAAGAAATCCACATGATAACCTCTGTCACATATTTGACTTACACTTAGCAGATTGTGCATAAGTCCTGAGATAAGAGCTACTATTTCAATGATGACATTCCCAAGATTGATATTGCCATATCCCAGAGTTTTTCCGATATTGCCATCTCCATAAGAAACTGCTGGGCCAACTTTCTACACAAAGTATGATAGCAGGGCTTTATTTCTGAAAACTAAACTCAAATCAGATTAGACATGACATCTCAAATATATCTAACAATCATAGAATGTGAAAAGTCACCAAGAAAAATCAATTTACTTTTTTAATGCATATAACTTAATACCAACAATGCACTTGGATCTTCCCTTTTACATATTTACTCTAGATCTCAAAAGAGTACCTGATTTCAATTTTTCTTTTCATTTATTTTCTTCAGATAAGTGAGGCTTATCAAGCATGTAGTTCATCCTTAAGATTTACTGACATCAAAATTTGACAGATAAGAAGCAATAATCTAGTTTGTGACTTAGTAATAAGATACACAAAGTAAATTTGACTAAGATCAAAATCAGAATTTGCTTGTGTTATTGATTTCCACATAAACAACTAATTCAAACATGGGATACATAGTTTGTTAAAGACTACTAAGTCTGTATCTAACAAGATAATCCTCGTTGGATTGAATAGTCACAGAACATTCAAAACACTTTCAGAGTTTATAGAATCACATCAGATAACAAGCAATGTTTAATATGTAACAATTTAAGCACATATTACATTGAGATAAGAAAATCTGTAAACATTGATCATAAAGTCTGATGTATGAGAACAAAAAACTAAACAGATTTTGAGAAAGAACTTGATACCATTCCAAGTTCATTTACCAGTCTTGTAAAAGTAGCTTCACATAGTGGTTTTGTGAAGATATCTGCTAGTTGTTGATCTGTTGGAACAAAATGCAATTCCACTGTACCGTCCATCACATGTTCCCTTATGAAATGGTACCTAATGCTGATGTGCTTTATCTTTGAGTGTTGAACTGGATTTCTTGTCATAGCAATAGCACTCTGATTATCACAGTAAATAGGTATTTTAGAAAATTCTAACCCATAGTCCAGTAGCTGATTCTTCATCCAAAGAATCTGTGCACAACTGCTTCCTGTAGCAATATATTCTGCTTCTGCAGTTGATGTGGAAATTGATTTCTGTTTCTTGCTAAACCAAGAAACCAATCTGCCTCCAAGAAATTGGCAGCTTCCACTAGTGCTTTTCCTGTCTATTTTGGATCCTGCAAAATCTGCATCTGAGTAACCTATTAGCTTAAAATCTAATTCCCTACGATACCACAATTCTAGATCAGTTTTACCCTTTAGGTACTTGAAAATTCTTTTCACAGCTATTAGATGAGGTTCTCTTGGATCAGCCTGAAATCTTGCACAAAGACAGGTAGCATACATGATATCAGGTCTACTTGCAGTTAAATAGAGTAAAGAGCCAATCATACCTCTGTAGTTAGTAATATCTAATGATGCTCCAGTATCTTTATCTAACTTGGTGGCAGTGGCCATGGGAGTTGATGCAGTAGAAGTGTCTTGCATTCCAAACTTCTTGAGTAAATTTATGGTGTACTTGGATTGATTTATGAAAGTACCTTCTTCAGTTTGCTTGACTTGAAGTCCCATAAAATAGATAAGTTCTCCCATCATACTCATTTGATATCTTAACTGTATTAATTTGGAAAATCTTTCACAAAGTTTTATATTTGTAGAGCCAAAGATGATATCATCAACATATATATGTACCAAAAGTAAGTCCTTTCCATGGTTGAGGTAGAATAAAGTCTTATCAATTGTGCCTCTGTGAAATTCACTTTCCAGAAGAAATTGAGTCAGAGTCTCATACCATGCTCTAGGAGCTTGCTTAAGGCCAAAAAGTGCTTTGTCAAGCCTGTAGACATGATTTGGAAATTTTGGATCTACAAAGCCTGGAGGTTGTTCAATATATACCTCTTCCTCTAATTCTCCATTGAGAAAAACACTTTTCACATCCATTTGAAAGACTTTGAACTTCTTGTAAGCAGCATAAGCCAAAAGATTCTTATGGCTTCCAATCTAACAACTGGAGCAAATGTTTCATCATAGTCAATACCCTCCTATTGAGAGTAACCTTTAGCAACCAACCTTGCTTTGTCTCTTGTAATTATACCATCACTGTCAGTTTTATTTTCTGAACACCCATTTTGTACCAACAATGGATCTGTCCTTTGGTCTAGGCACTAGGGTCCAGACTTTATTTCTTTCAAATTCATTTAACTCTTCCTGCATTGCTTGCACCCAATCAGCATCTTGAAGAGCTTCTTCCACTTTCTTTGGTTCAATCTGAGATAGAAAGGAATGATAGAGACATTCATTTGTTGTTGTTGTTCTAGTTCTGACACCTGCTTCAGGATCTCCAATTATTAAGTCAGGTGTGTGTGATTTAGTCCACTTCCTTGCAGATGGAGGTTGATCTCTAGAACTGGATCCTCCCCCATGATCCATGCTATCTCCATCAGCATTTTCTGATGCTCCCCCTGAAGTTATGCTCTCTGAGATTCCAGAATTTGAGTTAGATCCTTCAGGAATTGAAGAATCAGAGTTTCCAGAATTGTCAGAATTTGGCTCATCAGCACTTGATGAATCAGAATTTGAAGAGTCAGTGACTGGTTTTGATGCTTCTTGAGAGTCTTGAGATGTGGTATGATCATCAGCTTGCCCCCTCTGAATAGGTGAATTTTCCTTTGGAACAGTTACCAGAGTTTCAATGACATCAGAATTTAACCCATCAGAACTTACAGGATCAGGATTTAGGTCATCAGAATTTACAGAATCAGAATTTACATCTTCATTTTCAAATCTCAGCTGATCATGATCATTGAAATCTTCAAGTCCAGTAATCTTTTTATCATCAAAAGATACATTGATAGATTCTATGTCAACCCTTGTTCTTAAATTGTAAACTCTGAAGGCTTTTGTGGAAAGTGGATATCTAACAAAAATTCCTTCATCAGCTTTTAGATCAAATTTTGACAGCTGTCCAGGATGAGTCTTAAGAACAAAACACTTGCATCCAAATACATGAAAGTATTTCAGATTTGGCTTCTTTTTCTTCACCATCTCATATGGTATTTTTCCATGCTTGTTTAGAAGTGTAGCATTCTGTGTAAAACAAGCAGTCTGCACAGCTTCAGCCGAAAAATAGGTTGGTAGCTTCACTTCATCAAGCATAGTTTGTGCAGCTTCAATAAGAGTCATGTTCTTTCTTTCTACAACTCCATTCTGCTGTGGAGTTCCAGTTGCAAAAATTCCTATTTTATTCCATGCTCTTTGCAGAACTCTTCCATGATTGAATTCTTGAACTCAGTGCCATTATATTTTCTTATTATTTTTAATAGAATCTTTGACTAACTTATCCAGCTGTTTGACATGATCAGTTAGAGTAGATGCAATTTCATTCTTCTTGTGCAAGAAATACACCCAAGTGTATCTTGTGAACTCATCCACTATAACCATAGCATATTTCTTCTTTGCAATGGACATGACATTGACTGGACCAAATAGTTCAACATGCAGTAAGTGATAAGGCTCAAGAATTGAGGATTCAGTTTTGCTCTTGAATGAAGATTTTCTTTGTTTTACCTTTTGACATGAGTCACAAAGACCATCATGAGCAAATACTGATTTTGGAAGTCCTTTCACAAGATCTTTCTTTGTTAGGTAACACAACACTATAGAAGGGGATTGAATTTAGTGTTTATACAATCAAATTGATTTCAACACAAGTATTTAACAAAGATCAAGTATATTCAAATAAACTCTGTTACAATGGAACTGTTGTTCTCTCTCAGTGATGAACAATATTACTAAGAGCTGCTAGGTTACTATGTATAATCTTCTCGATAATGATAACACATATAGTGTAAACCCTAAGCTGTGTTTATATAATACACAGTTACAAGATATCTTCTAATTGATATGGAATATAATTCTGTCTCCTAAAATATATCAATCAGATATCTTCTACAAGTCTTCTAGTCCTCTAACTCTTCATGCATATCTTCTTTTGTTTTAGTCCAGATCTTCTCCTGTAAATCAGCCACATTCCTTATCTAAAGTCTTCCCGCACTTAAGTCCTGATATATATCTTCTAGCGCCTTAAGTTCTGACTTCAGTAAGTTCTGATTTCCAATAAGTTCTGATAAGTCTTGTTGTTAAGTTCTGAAAACTAAACACAAATCATATTAGACATGACATCTCAAATATATCTAACAATCTCCCCCAAGTTGTAAATTATGAAAAATATACAAGTTAATAGATTTGATGATGTCAAAAACATTTAAGTACAAATGCAATGAGAGTTTAATTAGACAACTAACTACAACTTACAGTCCTTGTAGCTTTGACCAATATTACTGAGTCAATCTGAATCCAAAGTTATTCTTGACAAAGTTTGATATCAGCTTTTCTTCTTTATTCCTCAGGACCTGAGCTAGTAGCTTTGACTTGCTTCAATTCTTCACCCTGACTTCCAATCTAGTAGATTGCAGTCCTAAGTGCTGAGATGTGATTTCTGTTGGATATATTTGAGATGTCATGTCTAATGTGTTTTATGTTTAGTTTTTAGATCTTAACAAACATGAAATTTTAGTTCTTACTGGAATCAGTACTTACTGGAAGTCAGGACTTAATGTCATATCAGGAATTAAGGTCATATCAGAACTTAAGTACGGGAGGACTTACAGTTAAGGAAGGAAGCTGATTAACAGTAGAAGATCGAGACTAATACAGAAGAAGATATGCAAGGAAAGAGTTAGAGGACTAGAAGAATAATATAAGATATTTGATTGATATATTATAGGAGACATAATTATGTTCCATATCAATTAGAAGTTATCTTGTAACTGTGTACTATATAAACACATACATAGGTTTACACTATATGTGTTATCATTATCGAGAAGATCATACATTGTAACCTAGTAGCTCTCGTGATATTTGTTCATCACTGAGAGAGAACATTTTCATTGTAACAGAGTTTATTATATCGAATACATCTGTTTTCTGTTACTTGTATTCTAAATCGATTTGATTGTATTAAACACTGTATTCAACCCCCTTCTACAGTGTTGTGTGACCTAAAAAGTGGTATCAGAGCCTATCTGTTAACACACATACAGTAAAGATCCAAAACAATCATGTCTGAAGAAGCAGAAAATCCAACCAAGCCCGCCAATACTGAAGAAACTCCAAAGACTCAAACCTACAGTCGATATGACACTATTAAAGTTCCCATGCTGAGACCTTCTGAGTATCCCATATGGAAAGTGAAGATGGCTATGTTTCTGGAAGCTACATATCCAGAATACCTTGACAGAATTAATGAAGGACCACATAAGCCATCCAAGCTCTCTGTTGTAGTTGCAGATCAGCCAGCAAAGACCGTACCAAAGGAGAAAAGTGAGTATACAGCTGAAGATATCTCATCTATTTCCAAGGATGCAAAGGTAAGGCATTTGCTGTATAGTGCCATTGATAATGTCATGTCAAATAGGGTAATTCACTGCAAGACTGCAAAGGAGATATGGGATGCCTTGGAGATAAGATGCCAGGGAACTAATGCAATCAAGTAGAACATGAAGACTATATTCACTCAAGAGTATGTGCACTTTGACTCAAAACCTGATGAGTCATTAACCAGTTTATATGACAGATTTGTCAAACTATTGAATGATCTGTCACTGGTGGATAAGGAATATGATCTTGAAGATTCAAATCTAAAATTCCTTCTAGCTCTTCCTGAAAATTGGGATTTGAAGTCTACTACCATAAAAGACAACTATGACCTTACTGAAACTACTCTTGATGAAATTTATGGTATGCTCAAGACTCATGAACTTGAGATGGATCAAAGAAGCAAGAGACATGGGAGAAAGTCAAGGACTGTTGCTCTTAAGGCTGAGGAGGAATCCCCCAAAGTGGTTGTCTCAAAGAAAGGCAATGGAAAGGCTCTCATCATAAAGTCTGATTAAGAATCATCAAGTACTGATGATGATGATTCAGAAACTGAAAGTCTACCTGAAGTAGATGCTGATGAAGATATGATGAAATTGTGTGCTCTTATGGTGAAGGGTATCACAAAGATAGCCTACAGAAAATTTAGAAAGGGAAAAAAGTTTTCCAGGAAAAGTGGAAGTTCTGATAAGAAGGGATTCATAAAATCTGAAGGCAAAGTAGGAAAATCTGACATAGGAGATTACTCGAATGTCAAATGCTACAACTGTGGTGAGAAAGGCCACATATCTCCTGACTGCAAGAAAGGAAATAGTGACAAAGGCAAGGCTCTTGTTACAAAGAAGAAAAGCTGGACAGACACTTCAGATTCTGAAGATGAGGAGAACTATGCCTCGATGGCAAATGCTGATAGCAGTTCTGATGCTGCTGAATTAAAGGTATCTCAAACAACTTACGCATTTCATACTGATGATATTACTAAGTTGAGATTATATCTTAAAACCATGTTTATTAGCTATAGAGATCAAACTTTAACATGTGAAAGATTAACTTCTAAAAATCTTGCTTTTAAAAAGAGGAATGATTATTTAGAAAAAGAGTTAGTCATGTTCCATCAAACTCAGAAAGAACGAGATGATGCCTTTTATGTTAGAGATGAAGTGCTAAAAATGAATAAATCTCTAAAAACTGAGTTATAAAAGGAAATAGAGATTATCAGGACTTGGACTAACTCTGGCAGAACAACTCAGAAATTGCTAAGTAGTGGAAACTGGAAAGAGGGCTTAGGTTATGGAGATGACAAAAGTGAAAAAGGAACTAAACAAATTGAGCCAATTGTTGTTAAACAAACTGTTAAGCCAAAGGTAAATCCTGTTAAGTTTGTAGCTAAAACTGTAAAGTCTGATTCTGAAAAGATGAAAGAATCTGTGACAGAAGTTAAGGAGAAGTCAACTTCTGACAAATTAGAACATGATAAACCAACTGAAGTCAACATAGGCTTAATGACAAAGAAGCAGCTTAAACATAAGCTGAAAGAGATTAGCAGCGTGAACAAGGTAAAAACAGCTAGGAAAAATAGGAATGGAAAGGAAGGTGTGAATAAAAGTAATAATTATATGGCTGTTCCTAATGCTCCTAGAAAGAAATGTTATAACTGTGGAAACTCTAACCATCTTGCTTCTTTTTGCAGGAAGAATAAGAATATAAACTCTTTACCTCCTAAATCAGGAGTTAAGAGTCAGTCTATTAGATTTAATCCACAACATCCTTGTTTTCATTGTGGTAGTATATGGCATTCAATTTATATTTGTAAGGAATATCATAGTTTGTACTATGATTATTATCAGATAAAACCTTATAGAAAGTTACTTTAATTCCTTCTAGTGTAAAGTATGATGCAAAGTCTGATACTGTAAAATCTGATAAGAAAAATGTTAGAATAAACTCTGATGTTAAATCGGATGCAAATGCTACCAAACTTAATAAGGCCAAAGGATCCAAGCAAGTCTGGGTCCTTAAAACTAACCATTAGTGGTCTTTGTGATTGCAGGGCAACAGGAAGAACATCCTAGTTCTGGACAGTGGATGTTTAGGACATATGACTAGAAATAAAGCCCTGCTATCAGACTTTGTGGAGAAAGCTGGCCCAGGAGTATCTTATGGAGATGGCAACATGGGAAAAACTCTGGGATATGGCAAGATCAATCTTGGGAATGTCATCATTGAAGCAGTAGCTCTTGTCTCAGGACTTAAACACAATCTGTTGAGTATAAGTCAAATCTGTGACAGAGGTTATCATGTGAATTTCTTTGAAGAACACTATGAAGTTATAAGCAATTATACAGGCAAAGTGGTTCTGAAAGGTAACAGGCATGGTAACATTTATGAAGCCAGACTTTCAAAAAGTACTGATGGTTCTGCAATCTGTCTGTTGAGTAGAGCATCAATTGAAGAAAGCTGGAATTGGCACAAGAAACTCTCTCATTTAAATTTTAATAATATAAATGAGCTTGTAAAGAAAGATCTTGTAAGAGGACTGCCAAATTCAGTTTTTGCTCCTGATGGCCTTTGTGATTCATGTCAAAAGGCAGAACAAAGAAAATCTTCTTTCAAGAGCAAAACCGTGTCATCAATTCTTGAGCCTTATCACCTACTGCATGTTGATCTATTTGGTCCAGTCAATGTCATGTCTATTACAAAGAAGAAATATGCTATGGTTATAGTGGATGAATTTACAAGGTACACATGGGTGTACTTCTTACACAAGAAGAATGAAACTGCATTTATTCTAACTGATCATATCAGACAACTGGATAAATTGATCAACGATTCTGTTAAAATGATAAACAGTGATAATGACACTGAGTTCAAGAATTTGATTGTGGAAGAGTTCTGCAAAAAGCATGGAATCAAACAGGAATTTTCTGCACCTGGAACTCCACAGCAAAATGGAACTGTAGAAAGAAAGAACGGGACTCTCATTGAAGCTGCACGAACAATGCTTGATGAAGCAAAGCTGCCAACCTATTTTTGGGCTGAAGCTGTGCAGACTGCTTGTTTTACACAAAATGCTACACTCATAAACAAGCATAGAAAAACACCATATGAGATGGTGAAGAAAAAGAAGCCAAATCTGAAATACTTTCATGTATTTGGTTGCAAGTGTTTTATTCTTAAGACTCATCCTGAGCAGTTGTCAAAATTTGATCTAAAAGCTGATGAAGGAATTTTTGTTGGATATCCACTTTCCACAAAAGCCTTCAGAGTCTAAAATTTAAGAACAAGGATTGTCATGAAATCTATCAATGTCTCTTTTGATGGTAAGAAGATTACTGGACTTGAAGATTTCAATGATCATGATCAGCTGAGATTTGAGAATGAAAATTTAAATTCTGATTCTGTAAATTCTGATGACTTAAATCCTGATCCTGTAAGTTCCGACAGTTTAAATTATGATGTCATTAAAACTGTGGTAACAACTCCAAAGGAAAATGCACCTGTCCAGGGGGAGCAAGCTGAAGATCGTACCACATCTCAAGATTCTCAAGAAGCATTAGAACCTGTCACTGGCTCTTCAAGTTCTAATTCATCTAGTTCTGATGAGCCAAGTTCTGATAATTTTGGAAGCTCTGATTCTTCAACTCCTGAAAAATCAAACTCAAATTTTGAAGTCTCAGAGAGCATAACTACAGGGGGAGCATCAGAAAATGCTGATGGAGACAACATGGATCATGGGGGAGGATCCAGTTCTAGAGATCAACTTCCATCTGCAAGGAAGTGGACTAAAGCATACACACCTGATTTAATCATTGGAGATCCTGAAGCAGGTGTCAGAACTAGAACTGCAACATCAAAGGAATGTCTCTATCATTCCTTTCTATCTCAGACTGAACCAAAGAAAGTGGAAGAAGCTATTCAAGATGCTGATTGGGTGCAAGCAATGCATGAAGAGTTAAATGAATTTGAACGAAATAAAGTCTAGACCCTAGTGCCAAGACCAAAGAACAAATCTGTTGTGGGCATAAAATGGGTGTTCAGAAACAAAACTGACAGTGATTGCATAATTACAAGGAATAAAGCAAGACTGGTTGCTAAAGGCTACTCTCAACAGGATGGTATTGATTATGATGAAACATTTGCACCAGTTGCTAGATTAGAAGCCATAAGGATCTTTTTGGATTATGCTGCTCACAAAAAGTTCAAAGTCTTTCAAATGGATGTGAAAAGTGCTTTTCTCAATGGAGAATTGGAAGAGGAGGTATATGTTGAACAACCTCCAGGCTTTGTAGATACTAAATTTCCCAATCATGTCTACAGGCTTGACAAAGCACTATATGGCCTTAAGCAAGCTCCAAGAGCATGATAGGAGACTTTAGCTCAATTCCTTCTGGAAAGTGGATTTCACAGAGGCACAATTGACAAGACTTTATTCTACCTCAACCATGGAAAAGACTTACTTTATTTGATATATGTTGATGATATCATATTTGGTTCAACAAATGCCAAACTTTGTGAGAGGTTTGCAAAGCTAATGCAGTCAAGATATCAAATGAGTATGATGGGAGAACTCATTTATTTTCTGGGCCTTCAAGTCAAGCAAAATGAAGAAGGCACTTTTATCTGTCAATGCAAGTACACCAGAAATTTACTTTAGAAATTTGGAATGCAAGATTGTTCAACTGCATCCACTCCCATGGCCACTGCAACCAAGTTAGATAAGGATACTGGTAAATTAGTAGATATTACTAACTACATAGGTATGATTGGCTTTTTATTCTATTTAACTACAAGTAGACCTGATATCATGTATGCTACCTGTCTTTGTGCAAGATTTCAGGCTGATCCAAGAGAACCTCACTTAACAGTTGTGAAAAGAATTTTCAAGTACCTCAAGGGTACAGCTGATTTAGGATTATGGTATCCTAGGGAATCAGATTTGAAGTTAATAGGTTACTCAGATGCTGATTTTGCAGGATGCAAAATAGACAGGAAAAGCACTAGTGGAAGCTGCCAATTTCTTGGAGGCAGATTGGTTTCTTGGTTTAGAAAGAAACAGAAGTCAATTTCCACATCAACTGTAGAAGTAGAATATATTGCTGCAGGAAACTGTTGTGCACAGATTCTTTGGATGAAGAATCAGTTACTGGATTATGGGTTAGAATTTTCTAAAATCCCTATTTACTGTGATAATCAAAGTGCTATTGCTATGACAGGTAATCCTGTTCAACACTCAATGACAAAGCACATCAACATTAGGTACCATTTCATAAGGGAACATATGGATGAAGGTACTGTGGAATTGCATTTTGTTCCAAAAGATCAACATCTAGCAGATATCTTCACAAAACCACTATTTGAAGCTACTTTTATAAGATTGGTAAATAAACTTGGAATGGTTTCAGGTTCTTTTTCTACATCTGCTTAGTTTTTGTTCTCATGCATCAGATTTTATGATCAGTATTTACAGATTGTATTATCTCTATGTAATCTGTGCTTAATTTGAAAATTCATTAAATACTGATTGTTATCTGATATGGATCTATATACTCTGATAAGTGTTTTGAATATTCTGTGACTATTCAATCCAATCAGGATAACTGTGCTAGATGTTGACCTAGTAGTCTTTAACATACTAGAAATCCCATATTTGAATTAGTTGTTCATGTGGAAACTCATTAACACAAGCAAATTCTGATATTGAGCTTAGTTAAGTTTGCTTTGTGTATCTTATTACTAAGTCACAAACTAGAATCTTGTTTCTTATCTGTCAAATTCTGATGTTAGTAAATCTTAAGGATGAACTACATGCTGATAAGCCTCACTTATCAAAAGAAAAGAAAAGAAAAGAATAAAAGTCAGGTACTCCTTTGAGATCTAGAGTAAATATGTGGAAGGGAAGACCCAAGTGCATTGATGGTATTAAGTAATATGCATTAGAAAAGAAAAGAAATTTTCTTGGTGACTTTTCACATTCTCTGATTACTGGAGAAATACTCTGACAACAGCATAAATTCTAATAAGCAGTCGTGACTCACTTACACTGAGAAGCCACTGTAAAAAGGAATTTCAAAAGATGCATAAAATGAGCACAAACAGTTGAACTTGACTCATGCATAAATTTGTTCTATAGTAGACTTCATGATTGATGACATATTTTAAGCACTTTTCTTAGTTATGCCTTATTTCTAAGATGTACTGAAGTTTATCAGACTTTAATCTTTATCTGATATTTTGCTAAATGCATACACTTTCACTCCATATGAATGATGAAAATTACTGTGGTGATTAAGTTGTTTTTGACAAACAGTCAAGTGTCATTTGCATAATTTCTGAGGACAAGTTTTGATGGAAGTTCTGATGATTAAACTCTGAAGAAAACAAGTCAGTCTTTGTACGGAGAATTACAGGAAAAAATATTCACTTGTTGAGTACAGAAGCCAGATTCTGATGACTGTTAAAATATGATATATGTTAAGTTCTGATATTAAATCCTGATGGAATCTTTGATGCTTACGTGACATTTTTCTTTACTTGACTTATTTGTGGTAAAATTTGAAATAGTCATATTTAAATCAGAATATATTTGGGTAAAATAAAAATAGTTATAATCATTATGGGTTAGTGGTTAACGTGTTGGTCCTGAAAAACTGCATGTGTACGGTGATTATTGCTTATTTTACGTGCCCATTAACTCCTGTTCTAACCGTTTACTGACTGTTCACATGTTTCCAGGTGTAAAGTGTATCCCATGCTTCAAAAATATAACTGTTGAGTGGAGAGAGTATATATATGGGAGTTAAAAGATTTTCTAATCTTTTATTTACTTTTCTATTCTTAATCTCTCTTATTCTCTCTCTCTCTCTAATATTCTCTGAAGCGTTTTCTTACAGGACTTTTATCAAACACCTTGCAAACTCTCTCTCTTTCTCACTTAATTTCTTACAGAGATGGAATCAAAAGACTTGATTTTCAATGGAGCTAAGTTTGTCCCCAACAACTATGCGTCTATTCTTAGCAAGGCTGAAGCTCCATCGGAACTTCACTTTATTCAGGATTTTCTTGCTAATTCTGATATTGGGTATGCTTTGACCTAACCAGAAGCAATCTCTGGAACCCAAGTGCTGGAGTTCTGGAGAAGTGGAGTATATGTTGGATTTTAATCGCAGCGGAGGCATAGTAAAACACTTTTACACATATAAAATCCAAATAAAAGTATATAAATCGTGATTAAAACATATGAATAGATTACTAACCTTTAATAGCGATCCAAAAGTAACGATCGAAGATCCTTAGTAGCTGCTCCTCAAACGTGAAGCACTCCACCGGTATCCACCAAGAAAACGACGTTAAGGAGGAGGAGGAGGTGGAGAGAATTAGGTTTTCTGAAAAATTTTGGGTTGGAATAAAAATAGGGTTTATAATAGTATATTTATAGGCAAAATTTTCAGCTGAAATTTTCCCAAAAAATATTATTATTATTAACCCATTTATTATTCTCATTAATAATTAAAACACCTTTTAATTATTAATCCTTTTTCTAAACAATTTAGAAATAATTCTCTCTCTGAATTTAATTTCCAAAATTAAATTCTTAATTAATAATATTAAGAACTTTTCTTAATTAATTTATAATCAATTAAATCTCATTTAATCAATTATTAAATTTTCCAATTAATTATTTATTTCATAAATAAATAATTATCAGCCATTATTAATTAATTTCTCCACCATTAAATCATTCTCTTTTTATGGTGTGACCCTATAGGTTCAATATTAAGCCGGTAGTAGAAATAAATAATAATAAAACTATTTTATCATTATTTGTATAAATTCTCTAATTTATTAAATATGATTAATTAATTAATCATATTTATTCTACATCGTGAGAGATACTTCTTAGCATATCGCGACTATCCGGATAATACGAATTCACTGCTTAGAATACCAAGAACCTATTCAGTGAATAGTTACCGTACAATAAACTCCTTCTACCCTACAATGTCCTGATTAAATACAAGGCATGGATCTCGTGTCAAGCCTATCTAATTTAATCACTTGCTTACCATTTACTATGCTTAGTTCTATGTAAATTAGAAACTCCTTTCTAATTTCATTCACTCTGGCCAGAGATTCCTGAACTAGCATAAGCGGATCAGCCTTGAACATTCGCTTCCTTCACTGGAAGGGGTAGATCCTTTATTGATCATACACTATCTTCGTGTACAAATTCCTATAGCCAGTATAGCCCTAATAATTGTCCCTGGAGACTAAGAACTAAACCAAAGCATAGTTCAGTGTACACAAGATGACTATGATGACCTCAAGTCTAAGGATACTTGTACAACTATCACTATGTGAACAACTGCTGACACGTGAGTGAACTCCATCAGTTGTTCAACTGTGCGAGTCATGTTCAGTGAACTTATTCTATAATAAGCACCTACATACTAGCAATAGTGTCACCACACAAATATCTATGAGAACAGACATCCTTCAAAATGAAGCAAGCATAGTATGTACCGATCTTTGCGGATTATTAATTACCAGTTAGTAATCCTATGACCATGAACTATTTAAGTTTAAAGTTATCATCTTTTAGGTCTCACTATTATGATCTCATCATAATCCATAAAAGCTTTACTCTAAACTATGGTATATCTTATTTAAACACTTAAATAGATAGAGCCCGTAATAAAAACAAAACAAGTCTTTTATTAATATCAATAAAATCAAAACAGATTACATAAAAGTTATTCCTAAATCCTAATACATGATTAGACTTAGGACATATTCCTTTCAATCTCCCACTTGTACTAAAGCCAATCACTCTGGTATCTAATACCCATCTAGTCTTTATGACGATCAAAGTGACTTTCATAAAGTAGCTTTGTGAGTGGGTCTGCTATGTTGTTATGTGTGTCAACTCTATTTCAATACAACACAAGAAATGTTATCGCGCTCCCACTAACCCTTTTGTAGACACATGGTTAATCTACGTTTTTCATAAAACCAAACTCTTTGATTGTCTCATCAAAATGGATGTTCCATCTACGAGAAGCTTGCTTTAAACCACATATGGTTCACAACAGCTTACACACTAGGTTTTAATTTCTCTTGGAAAGAAAACCATCTGGCTAATTGCCAGATCTCATAGTCGTAGTAAGCAGCAATCGCAAGCAAAATCCGAACTGATTTTAACAGGGCTACAGGTAAAAGGTTTCATCAAAGTCAATCCATTGCCTTTGTTTGAATCCTTTTCCCAAAAGCCTGGCCTTAAAGGTATCCACCTGGCCATCTGCTCTAATCATTCTTTTGTATCCCGTATACATTGATTTCATTCCGGATTTCATGGCACTATGCCATTTCTCTGAGTCAACACTACTCATAGCCTCATTATAGGTCACAGGGTCGTCATCATCAATGATCGACAACACATTGTCATTCTCAATGACAAGGCCATATTACCTCTCAGGTTGGCGAGACACTCTCCCTGACCTACGAATGGGATGTTCCACAGAAGGTTGTTCAGTCAGAACAGGTGTTTCCACTTGATCCGTAGTAGTTTGTGCTTCTTGAACTTCATTAAGTTCAATTTTGCTCCCACTGTTTCCTTCAAGGATAAACTCCTTTTCCAAGAAGGTAGCATGTCTGGAGACAAACACCCGATGATCGGTGTAAAAGTAATGCCCTAAAGTCTCTTTAGGATATCCCACAAAACTACATTTTACGGATCGATATTCCAGCTTATCTGGGTCAACTTATTTGACATAAGCTGGACATCCCCAAATCTTAACGTGTTTAAGACTCGGTTTCCTTTCTTTCCATATCTCATACGGAGTTTGAGGAACAGATTTGGAAGGCACCTTATTCAGTAAATATGCTGAGGTTTCCAATGCATAACCCCGTAGGAATACCGGAAGATTTGCATAGCTCATCATGGACCGAACTATGTCTAACAAAGTTCGATTTCTCCTTTCAGATACCAATCTGGAGGCGTCCACTGGGAGACTATACCATTTACTTTGAGATAATCCAGAAACTCTCCATTCAAGTATTCACCACCTCGATCTAATCGAAGAATTATAATACTATGTTTGGTTTGTTTCTCCACTTCATACTTATACTCTTTGAACTTTTCAAAGGCTTCAGACTTGTGTTTCATCAAACACATATCCGAATCTAGATCTATTATCCATGAAAGTAATGAAGTATGAAAATCCACCCATGGCTTGCGTAGACATTGGTCCACATACATCTGTGTGTACCATTCCTAGCAAATTTGCAGCCCTCTCTCCATGTCTACTAAATGGAGACTGCAGTGCCACAATGAAGTGAGATTTTCATCATCCCTTTTCTTTTATTAGTTTGTTCAATCTGAAGTAAATTATGTCACATTTATACATACCATTATTTAAAGTACCACGTCCATAAAGAATATTATCTCTAAGAATAGAACATTCATTATTCTCAATAATAAATGAAAATCCAGCCAAGTCTAACATGGGAATAGAAATAATATTCCTCACAATCGAGGGAACAAAATAACAATTATTTAAAACAATAGTCTTGCCCGTAGGCATATGTAAATGAAATGATTCTACATCTTCAGCAACAACTCTTGCTCCATTTCCTATCAGTAGAATCACCTCCTCTTCCTCAAGAGGCCTACTTCTCCTTAGTCCCTGCAACAAATTGCAGATATGAGAACCACAGGCGGTATCTAATACCCAAGTAGAAATTTGATTTAATGACATATTCACTTCTATCATGAACATACGTGAATCAGAAGCGGTAGTCTCACTACCCTTCTTCTTCTTCAATTCTGCAAGGTAAACCTTGCAGTTCCTCTTCTAGTGCCCCACCTTGTTACAGTGAAAGCAAACAACTTTTCTCTTGGGGTCTTCAGCTTTTGGTGGAACCGACATTTTCTCACCTACTTTCTTCTTCTTGGAAGGGTTCCTCTTCCTTTTCTTAGGATTGGAACCTTCACCAATTAGAAGAACAGAACTCTTCTTAGGGGGAAAATTTGATTCCGCAGTCTTCAACATGTTGTGGAGTTCAGGCAGGCTGACATCCAACTTATTCATGTGAAAGTTCACAACAAACTGCGAGAATGAACTCGGAAGCGATTGCAAGACCAAGTCTTGGCTCAGCTCCCCATCCATGGCAAAACCAAGTTGTCCAAGACGTTCAATCAAATTGATTATCTTAAGTACATGGTCATTCACAGATGATCCCTCAGACATCCTACAATCGAACAGCTCCTTCGATATCTCATATCGAGCTGTCCTCCCTGCCACATCATACAACTCTTGTAGATGCATGAGGATAGTGTGAGCATCCATATGCTCATGTTGCTTCTGTAGCTCAATGTTCATGGAAGCTAGCATGATGCATTGAGCAACATTTGCATCATCTACCCATTTACGATACACAACATGTTCATCATTATGTGCATCCATAGCAGGTTCAGTAGGCTTAGGTGAGTCAATCACGTATTCCAGCTTCTCAATCCTGAGAACAATTCTCAAGTTTCGAAACCAGTCAGCATAATTAGGACCAGTCAACTTGTGAGCATCCAGTATGCTCCTGAGTGATAGTGCAGAAGACATAATGTATATTGTAAATCTGTAAATGATAAACACATAACAACACTTAGCAAATATTCAATTTCATTTTAAAAACACTATATGCATTGGGTCTTCATTCATAAGTGGCTCTCACTAGTTTATCTAATTTATTCAACCCCCTACGTGAAAAATTAAGCATTCATATTGCTAGTGGGAATAGGGATCCTACATTCCATTACACAACCCTGGCTGTGGCACGAACCGCCATGTAATGTTCAATAGGTAGACAACTCTTGTCAATTACATCTTATGTTATTCCCTAATCAAACTTTAGCCTCTTGAATACTTGAGTCACGGCTGTGGCACGACAAACTCAATATTCTAAGTCAAGTCTAACCCAACATTCCGTACAATTGAATCAGTCCCCAAAGGCCCACGGCTGTGGCACGTACCGACCTTTAGATTCTAATTCAATGTACACATCTCTATGTAATAGACAAGTATTTCTTATTTCGAAATCAAAGCCCTCGGCTGTAGCACGAACCGACAATGATTTAAAAATAAGAACTACTTTCTATCATGTTGGAAGGCTATGACCGACACAAGCCCGTTGTATCATTGGCCAATTACTACTTGATATTATTTAATTTTAGAGGGATTATATTACGTTACAATCATAATCATATTATAAAGAGATTCTTCCTTTTAAATTAAATATTTCAAATCAATAATCAATAATCAGATGATTCCCAGATCGGGTGGAGCATTGTCAAGAGGCGTCACTTAATAACCCTTTCTTAAAGATAGTAATCTGTTATTGACAGAATCATCCTTTCTCTCAATATTGAAAATTCATATTCAATTACGTGTTTCATAAACACAAGAATCTCATGATTATATTCATAATATTATTATTAAGGTTATGAAACAATTTCACTATACTAGATTGTCTAACAAGCGCCTTATGTTCATTTAAGTTCACCTAAATCTATCATCGCATGATAAACTAAGCATATATCACATATATCAACATGAATAAACATCAAGGTAGGCATGTTACATCATCTAGCATATTGGTCTAAGCATTATACATCTCTATGTATCATATGTGGCATTTAAAAGTAGTTAAAACAGTTAAAAACAGCTTTAAAACACTTTTGGAAATTTAAAAAGTTCAAAACTTTTATATAAACTAATATTTGATCACTCCATTAGATCCGTCTCGGAAAAACGAATCCAACGATATATTGCACGCCCAAAACGGAGTTACGAAACTCCCAAAAAATCAAATTTAATGTGGACAGTCGGCTGTAACGCATTACAGGAACGCGTTACTAGCTCTGTAACGCATTCCGGTGATGCGTTACAACCCTTTTAAGCCATTAAAAGGTGTAACGCATTCCGCGAATGCGCCACAGGGTGTAACGCATTCCCGAAATGCGCGACACCCCCCCGCGCGCGTGCGCCACACGCGCCTGCAGCAGCCGCCGTTGCTTTTTCCTCTAGATCGCCGCGCCTGACATTTTCTGCCGTGTCTGTCTTCTCTGTACTTTTTTCGTGCATTCAACAGAACAGCAACAACAGATGTATATATATATATACATACTAACAATTTATATATATATATATATGATTATTTAATTACGATTTTAATTGCAACAACTTCAAAAATTCATAATAAATAATCTATACATCATAAAATTATGAAAAAAATACCCAGACGATCTACAACACTTATAAAACCCAGATCAACATTCAAAATTATTCTGAGAAACGATTTCTCATCAGACATAATTAATCCATAATATAACTTGTAAAAATCATAATTAATTCATACAAGCACATAAAATTCTGAAATTTTTACCACAGATCTATATGCATACAACCTATGCTCTGATACCAATGTTGGATTTTAATCGCAGCGGAGGCATGGTAAAACACTTTTACACATAAAATCCAAATAAAAGCATATAAATCGTGATTAAAACATATGAATCGATTACTAACCTTTAATAGCGATCCAAAAGCAACGATCGGAGATCCTTAGCAGCTGCTCCTCAAACGTGAAGCACTCCACCGGTATCCACCAAGAAAACGACGTTCAGGAGGAGGAGGAGGTGGAGAGAATTAGGTTTTCTGAAAAATTTTGGGTTGGAATAAAAATAGGGTTTATAATAGTATATTTATAGGCAAAATTTTCAGCTAAAATTTTCCCATAAAATATTATTATTATTAACCCATTTATTATTCTCATTAATAATTAAAACACCTATTAATTATTAATCCTTTTTCTAAACACTTTAGAAATAATTCTGTCTCTGAATTTAATTTCCAAAATTAAATTCTTAATTAATAATATTAAGAACTTTTCTTAATTAATTTATAATCAATTAAATCTCATTTAATCAATTATTAAATTTGCCAATTAATTATTTATTTCATAAATAAATAATTATCAGCCATTATTAATTAAGTTCTCCACCATTAAATCATTCTCTTTTTATGGTGTGACCCTGTAGGTTCAATATTAAGCCGGTAGTAGAAATAAATAATAATAAAACTATTTTATCATTATTTATATAAATTTTCTAATTTATTAAATATGATTAATTAATTAATCATATTTATTCTACATCGTGAGGGATACTTCTCAGCATATCGCGACTATCCGGATAATACGAATTCACTGCTTAGAATACCAAGAACCTATTCAGTGAATAGTTACCGTGCAATAAACTCCTTCTACCCTACAATGTCCTGATTAAATACAAGGCATGGATCTCGTGTCAAGCCTATCTAATTTAATCACTTGCTTACCATTTACTATGCTTAGTTCTATGCAAATTAGAAACTCCTTTCTAATTTCATTCACTCTGGCCAGAGATTCCTGAACTAGCATAAGTGGATCGGCCTTGAACATTCGCTTCCTTCACTGGAAGGGGTAGATCTTTTATTGATCATACACTATCTTCGTATACAAATTCCTATACCCAGTAGAGCCCTAATAATTATCCCTGGAGACTAAGAACTAAACCAAAGCATAGTTCAGTGTACACAAGATGACTACGATGACCTCAAATCTAAGGATACTTGTACAACTATCACTATGTGAACAACTACTGACATGTGAGTGAACTCCATCAGTTGTTCAGCTGTGCGAGTCATGTTCAGTGAACTTATTCTATAATAAGCACCTACATACTAGCTATAGTGTCACCACACAAATATCTATGAGAACAGACATCCTTCAAAATGAAGTAAGCATAGTATGTACCGATCTTTGCGGATTATTAATTACCAGTTAGTAATCCTATGACCAGGAACTATTTAATTTTAGAGTTATCATCTTTTAGGTCTCACTATTATGATCTCATCATAATCCATAAAAGCTTTACTCTAAACTATGGTATATCTTATTTAAACACTTAAATAGATAGAGCCCGTAATAAAAACAAAACAAGTCTTTTATTAATATCAATGAAATCAAAACAGATTACATAAAAGTTATTCCTAAATCCTAATACATGATTGGACTTAGGACATATTCCTTTCAGTATATGATGATGGTGGTGCTCAAGGGTCCCCAAGTATAATCTTTACAGCAGGGGAGGATGAGCATGTCGTAACTTTGGCTACAGTATGCCAAGCACTATAGTTTCCTGAGAACAGAGCCTATACAACTGCTAAGGAGCCAATTCTTCAAAATCTAATGGCCAGTCTGGGGTATGAAAAGACATCGGCGAAGCTGGGACAGTTGAAGAGATCCAACATTAGGAGGGAATGGAGTTTCTTCTTCGACTGCATTACAAAGGCTTTTACAAACAATGTTCCAATTTCGATGCAATCCCTATATTCAGTCAACAAATCGGGTATGCTCTCATTAATCAAACTTATTTTGATTATGTTAGTGCTATTTTAGGTTTTATTGGGGATATGATGACAAAAGATAGAAATACTGTCTATTTTGCTAGATTCTGTCAGTTTATTTATAGCTTTTGTTGTGATAATAAGCCCTAATTAGCTAGTGAGTTAATTTCACCATTTAGACTAGCTAAAAGAGCTTTTAATGACTTATTATCTATTGATAATAAGAAGGCTGTGTTGAGACCCCTCCGAATTCCCTTATCTGTCAAACAAGCCATAATAAACTATGATCCAAGAACATACACTGCACTTTATCCTGATGTTCAACCATCTGAACCACAACCATCAACACCTACCACCTCCACACAAACACCTCACACTTCTGCACCACAACCAAAATCTACCATCAGACCTTCATCTTCCAAACCTTCTAAGAGGACAAAGTCTGTACCTCAACCTCCACAAAAGAGAAGGAAGATTATCCTCAGAGATGAATCTGATAGTGAGGATGAAATAATTAAAGCACAGGTTCCTGCATCATAACCTGTGATAAATGAAGCTGAGAATGTTACTTCTCAGAAAGAAACAGCAGCTCAAAGTTCTGATACTTTGACAAGGAAATTTGTAAATTCTGATGCTGCAACAGCAACTCCTTCTTTGGCAAGGAGATTGAAGAAAATGAAGGCTAGGAGGTATTTGGCTAAATCTTCATCAGAAGATAATGAAGAAGCAGAGGAAGTGGATCAGGAATCTCTGATCTCACAAGAACTAATCATTATTGAAGCTCTGATTTCTCCAGCTCAAGCCACAAACACTGCTACTGATATAGTGGTAACACCTCCTGACTCTCCAATAAAAGCTACAGAAGATGCTAAAGAACAAATTGACAACTCTGAGATAGATATTCACAATTTGAATATACCTCAAGTTCTTTATCTGGAAGCTCCAACTACTGAAGCTCAGCCATCTACAATCAAATCTCCAATCTTAGATGATGAGATACCATCTACATCAAAGAGACCAGCTCTGGAGATAAATTCCGATGATCAGAATTTAGATGATGTTATTCTTGAATCTCCAGTTGCATCACACACACTCTTGTACTGTCAGAAAATGATGAAACTTCCTCAAGTTCCGGAGACAGTATTTTTGTTGAAACTCTAGTTCCTATTCTGGGAAAGGAAGCTTTGGTGAAGAAATTTGTTAGACAGGATGCTCCTGTACCTTGGGAAGAAACTCACAGGGGAGTTGAGTGGAACAAGAAGTGGAATGAATCAGATTTTATTCCATGCACCAAAATTCTGACAGAGCATGTATCAAAAGCTGATGAGTTATTATCAAATTCTGATTTCAAGACTCAACTCAAGGTTACAGCTATGAGTACAAGAAGTCTTCATGGTCTACATTCTATTACTCATACTAAGGTTGATACACTCAAGGAACAAGATGACAAGCTAGATCTGCAGCTCAAGCTTAATAAGAATAGGTATGTCAGACCTACTCTTGAGAAAATTAAAGCCATTGAGAAGGTTCAAGAGGAGCAACATGCCCAAATTGCTGAGGTTCTGGTTAATCAAGCTTCTCAGAAAGCTCAATTGGATGAAATCTAATCTTCAGTTAAACTTCTTCTCTCTCTCTCTCTCTCTCTCTTACTTTCTGATGATGCCAAAAAGGGGGAGAAGGTAGTTAAGTCCAAATGCTCACCTACTCAAGTACTGAAGAAGAAGGATGATAAATGTGATGACCAGGGAAACTCTGAAAAGAGCAGAGGTCAAAGAAAAGTTCAAGGAAAATCTTCTATACAGAAAAAGTCAAGTTCTGATGTTGTGAATGCTCAAAGTCGAAGTCAAGTGATGATAAACAAAGTCTGATGTCAAGTTCTGATATTCTGATTCAGTCAGGATCAAAAGACTCTCAGAAGTTTATGCAAACTCTGAAGCTAAAAGGGAAGCAGACTACTGTTTATTACAAAGATCCTAAAATCCAGACACTTGATGAGGAGATAAAAAGAAGATTATTTCTGAAACACAATCCAGGAATGGATTTAGAAGCTCTCAAGGAGGAAGAAGCTAGATTTGTAACTGAGAAGACAAATCTTAAGTCTAAAGCTTCTGATACAAAGAAACCTCCAAGGCCTAAGGAAATAGGCATTGTGATCAAGGAAAAGTCAAATTCTGAAATTTCAAAGTTCAAGACTAGATCACAGACTGAGAGTGATCCCAAAGACAAAGGGAAAGAAAAAGTTAATGAACCAACCAAGTCACTGGAGATGAAAATTCCTCAAGTTCTGATGAAACCAGTGTGCAAAATAGTTCAAGTAACTGATGATAATCTTGTTGAAGATGAAAATGTTCAAATTCTGAAAATAAGAAAGATAATTAAAGAATCTAAAACAACCTCTGACACTGCTCAAGTTGTTCAAAATGAAGGACAACAAGTTATAGAAGAAATAACAAATTCTGATCAAGCTATCAAGACATCAACTACTGACAATGTTCAAGTTGATTTGAATAAAATGACAATTGCTGATAAGAAGAAGCTGTTATGGAAGAAAGCTACTTCAGTTGAACCAAAATCCAATCTCATGATTAATCGACTCGCTACATTTGGGTTGAGAGCCAAGCAACCTAGAGATAGAGCTGGATTAGGTTCTGACGAAGAGAAGATTCAAACAGGAGTAGAAGTTACTCTACGAGATCCTTTCATGTTGACAGACAAACCATATAAACAAATCAAACAAAAGCACCTTGACAAAGTGTTGTCTGCTCAAGTTGTGATAGATGCTCATAATAAGGAGAATCTAAAAGAGAAATTGATCTTATTTCTCAATGATGGAATGACTTATAGACTAGCTGATACTGATGTACTAAAGAAGTCTGTCAGAGAGCTTCAATATATTCTATAAGATCTACTCAGAATCTCTGGTACAAAGACTTCTCATTGTCCAATGATTACTGAAGATGATGGAAGAAAAATTCCTATGCTGAAGAATTCTGCTAAGGTGGAAGTTATTCTGAAAGGAAGATGCTTATGTTAATGAAAACTCTTCACATCCTAAAGTTATCATACTTGGTGATGGACTTGAAAGAACATCCATTCAAGCTCTCAGAACATCCATTTATCAGATTGGTGATAGTAAAGAAGAACTGATGCAGGTCAAAGCACAGTTAGTTGAAGTTCTGAGGAAAGCTGAAGATAAGCTGGCGAAAGATTTTGTTAAGAATCATTATGGATTCAGATTGATCCAGTGATGTTGGTAAAGCTGGATGTTCTGTAAGTTGTAATTGATAGTCTTATTAAACTCTTATTGTATTTGAACTTAAATATTTTTAACATCATCAAATCTATTAACTTGTATATTCTTGCATAATTTACAAGTTGGGGGAGATTGTTGGATATATTTGAGATGTCATGTCTAATGTGTTTCATGTTTAGTTTTCAGATCTTAACAAACATGAAATATCTGTTCTTACTGGAATCAGTACTTACTCGAAGTCAGGACTTAATGTCATATCAGGACTTAAGGTCATATCAGAACTTAAGTACGGGAGGACTTACAGTAAGGAAGGAAGCTGATTAACAGTAGAAGATCGAGACTAATACAGAAGAAGATATGCAAGGAAAGAGTTAGAGGACTAGAAGAATTATATAAGATATCTGATTGATATATTTTAGGAGATAGAATTATACTCCATATCAATTAGAAGTTATCTTGTAACTGTGTACTATATAAACACAGACATAGGTTTACACTATATGTGTTATCATTATCGAGAAGATCATACATTGTAACCTAGCAGCTCTCGTGATATTTGTTCATCACTGAGAGATAACAGTTCCATTGTAACAGAGTTTATTATATCGAATACATCTGTTTTCTGTTACTTGTGTTCTAAATCGGTTTGATTGTATTAAACACTGTATTCAACCCCCTTCTACAGTGTTGTGTGACCTAACAATTTCTTTCTAAACCATCACCAAGTCTGATTACTCTTGGATGGGAAGAGTCTTCATTGTAGCACAAATATTTTTCTTTCAGAATGACTTCAAGTTTAGCAGAATCCTTCTTCATTAGAATTTCACTTCCATCATCTTCAACTATATTAGGAATTAATTCTATAACCTTTAAACCAGAAATTCTTGCTTTATCGCTTATGGTCTTTATGATGAAATTTGACCATCTCATGGTAACTCAGACTTTATCTCCAAAAGATAATGAAAGAATTGAAGTTCTTTCAGAGATTTATTCAGCACATCTGATTCTGACATTTGATATGTTCTTCCATCTTCAAGAAATAGAATCAGATTTTCTTTGACATTATTTTCATCATGAGCATCCAGTACCACTTGAACAGATATAACCTTGTCAAGGTGTTTCTTAGTAACTTCTTCAAGAGGTTTGTCAGTCAATAAAAATGGATCTCTTGTAAGCACTTCAACTCCTGTCTTGATTTTGGCTTCTTCAGAACCTAATCCAGCTATGTCTCTTGCTTCTCTGGCTTTCAATCCAATAGTCATGAAATCAGATAGCAGCTGGCTTTTTTTAGGATCTGATGGATTAACATTCTTCCATAGGAGTTTTCTCTTATCTGTAAATGTTAATTTATTCAAATCAACTTGAGCACTGTCAGAGGTTGATGTCTTGATGACTTGATCAGGATTTGTTATTTCTTCTATAGCTTGCTATTCTTCATTTTGAACAACTTGAGCCGTTTCAGATCTTGTTTTAGATTCTTCAGATATCTTTCTTCTCTTCATAGTTTGAACAATTTCATCTACTGCAACATCATCATCAAATACTTGAACCAGTTTGCATACAGGTTTCATCAAGATTTGAGGAATCTTCATCTCTTGTGGCTTTGTTGGTTCATCAATTTTTCCTTTCCCCTTATCTTTGGGATCAGTTTCAACTTGTGATCTTGTCTTGGGCTTTGAAGCCTCATAATTTGACTTTTCCTTGATTACAATGCCTTTTGCCTTAGGCCATGAAGGTTTCTTTGCATCAGAAGCTTTAGACTTTAGATTTGTCTTCTCAGCTACAAATCTAGCTTCTTCCTCCTTGAGATTCTCTAAATCCATTCCAGGATTATGTTTGAGAAATAATCTTCTAGCAATTTCCTCATCAAGTGTCTGAATTTTAGGATCTTTGTAGTAGATAGTAGTCTGCTTTCCCTTTAGCTTTAGAGTTTGTAAAAACTTCTGAGAGTCTTTAGATCCTAACTGAATCAGGATATCAGAACTTGACATCAGACTTTTAGCATGCACAGCATCAGAATTTGACTTCTTCTGTGTAGAAGATTTTTTAACATCAGAAATTACAATCTGTGAAGATTTTTCTTGACCTTGACTCTGACCTCTACTCATATCAGAGTTTCCCTGGTCATCACCTTTATCATCCTTCTTCTTCAATATTTGACTAGTTGAGCATTTGGACTTAACTACCTTCTCCCCCTTTTTGGCATCATCTGGTAGTAGGGGAGAGAGAAGAAGTTCTACTGAAGATTGAATTTCATTCAGTTGAACTTGTTGAGAGGATTGATTCTTCAGGACCTCAGTAATTTGGGCCTGTTGCTTTTCTTGAACCTTCTCAATAGCTTCAACTTTATCATGTATAGGTCTGATAAACCTCTTTTTGTCTAGCTTGATCTCCAAATCCAGCTTATCAGCGTTTTCCAGAAGTTTGTCAACATTTTCATGAGTTATGGAGTGTAGACCTTGAAGATGTTTAGTACTTAGAGTTGTTGTAACACCCCCAAATCCGGGGTCGGGGATCCAGGTTGTCACGAGTTCCATTTCCCTTAATAACACCCAATTTTAATAAACCATCAACTACTCTGTACTGTGACCCCACAATAAACACACACACCACAAGTTATAGTCTCAGAGATGAATATCCAAAAATAACACGAGTCATTTTATTCCACAATTATATGCCATTACACCTTAAAAGGGTTTCTGAATAATTAACATATTCTTTGCCATTATTACAATTCATAAATATACATAAGTCTGGTACATCGAAAGTTGAAAGCCTAGCCTATTGGTAGATTCTACCTCAGCTATACGGCATCGACGCCTACAGGAAACTCCGGAACGTTTCCTATCCGTTCGCGAATTGGGAGCTTGGTCCTGTTTATCTTGGAACTCTGAGAGCTTAGCGATTTAAAGGTCATGAAAGAATTTCCTACCACATTGTTTCCTCAAGGTGGTGGTTGGGGATAATAGTCTAAGTTCTTTTTAGACAGGTCCATGAATTGCCGTATAAGAGTACCCTCTCGGGTCTCCTTTCCTTACTCGACTTCTGTTTTCTCAGTATGAAATGTTTCATCCTTCTCCCATAATTGGGGTTATCTTATACGTTAAAATCCTTGTTTTCCACTTCATTATGTTTTGGGTTCCTTACATCTTGATTGCGACCTCCCTAATTATCACATTCAGGGTTTTCCCTTAATCTTATTCCTCGAACTATGACTTCCATCTAAGATCCCATCCTTAAGCTCTTGAAAGTTTGGAACCAAAATTCTGTAGGAATAACTCATTATTGCCTTATCAGCTTTCTCGATATTAATCTCTTCTCCAGTCATTGGCTCTCTGCATTCATTCATCACTTTTTCTTGGCACAATATGATTTTCTTTTCTCATAATTCGGGCTGCATTACGATCTCAAACAGCCTTTCAGTACCGGCTCCGGTTACCTTCACTTCTATTTCCATTTTCTCAAAATCTCTTATCAACTCTTCCGAAGACATTATCATCTTGAGTCTCTCCTTTTTACTAAGGGCATCAACCACCACATTGGCTCTCCCCGAATGATAAAGAATCTCCCAATCATAATTCTTGATTAGCTCTAACCACCTCCTCTGGCGTATGCTGAGCTCTTTCTACGTAAAAATGTACTAGAGCTCCTATAGTTTGTGTAAATCTCGCACTTCTCTCCATACAAGTAGTGCCTCCAATCTTTAGGGTAAAACTATTATCACGAGCCTAAGCTCATGGGCGGGGATATCGAACTATATATTCCCTTAATTGTCTTGACGCGTACGCGATTACCTTATTGTGCTGTATAAGAAGCACCCTAATTCCTTATGCGAAGTGTCACTACACATCACAAAATCTCCTTTTCCATCTGGCAACGCCATCATAGGGGCCATCACCAATATTTGCTTCAGTTCTTAAAAGCTGTTCTTGCATTTTTCTGTCCATTCGAACTTCTCAGTCTTACAAGTAAGCCGCGTTAAAGGGGCTACTATCCTTACAAACATGAATCAACCTCCGGTAGTGACCGGCCAATCCTACCTCTGGTAGTCGCCCTAACCATGGTCATCAATTCCTCAGTGGTCCTTTATTCATTCTTGTCAGGATCCTTCACAAGATCCTTCTCAGCGATAATCCCTTCTAGGACAACATCCTCAACCGCTACATCCTCAATATGAACATCATCCGGTCCCGTGTTAGGATGCTCTATCGGATCCACAATATGATCTCCAATAACTAATAAAACATCATCGCGTTGTTGCTCCTCAACCTCAGGGTTCGGAGTCCCGCTACCATATACGGTAACGAACTACGCTCCTATCACGATATTTATAAGAGTTCCCATAAGGGTTTTAACTGTCAGTACTACGTTAGGTAGTCCGACTATGAACTTGGTAAGAGTTCTTATTATCTTAGTGACTTATTATTTTAACGTCACATCATCTCTGAGGTTTATAACACTTGGCTCTGATACCATTTCTGTAACACCCCCAAATCGGGGGTCGGGGATCCAGGTTGTCACGAGTTCCATTTCCCTTAATAACACCCAATCTTAATAAACCATCAACTACTCTGTACTGTGACCCCACAATAATCACACACACCACAAGTTATAGTCTCAGAGATGAATATCCAAAAATAACACGAGTCATTTTATTCCACAATTATATGCCATTACACCTTAAAAGGGTTTCTGAATAATTTACATATTCTTTGCCATTATTACAATTCATAAATATATATAAGTCTGGTACATCGAAAGTTGAAAGCCTAGCCTATTGGTAGATCCTACCTCAGCTATATGACATCAACGCCTACAGGAAACTGCAGAACGTTTCCTATCCGCTCGTGAATTGGGAGCTTGGTCCTGTTCATCTTGTCTATCTGATGTTGTGTGATGAAAGAAGAAAGCAAGGGTGAGCAACAAGCCCACTAAAATAATATGTATAATAATTAACAATATATGAGCATTCTCATAGTACACATGAAAGTCTTGGTCAAGAAGAAATGAACCAAGCTGATATCTTAACGCGACCAAGTCACAAAATATTCAGTATATATATACATATATACTTTTCACAATCTTTGAAATCCTCTATCATGTATAATATACACAGAGTTCCCGTTTATAACTGTATAAAATATCGTTGCAAGGTGATCTCATATATCTAACCTTGTCTCAACGTTTTTCCGAAAATCTTTGACATGCACAAGATAATCATTTACTAGATATAAGTTTAAAAGATGAAGTTACAAGATACTCCAATATACTTATATCCGAATACTACTTGAACTACCACTGTTCAAGTTATAATCAGTTTTAAAAGTTCATCACCCATATGAGACTACAAGATAAGACTTGAATAGATTCAATCCTTGAAATATCATTATAAATAATGAAGTTACGAGATACTTCATTAAGTCCCGATATATATATACACCTATATATATATATATTTCATACACTCCTTGAAAACCTCTGTTATGAAAATTATAAACAGAGTTGCAGTATCCAATGAATTTGGAAAGGAGAAAACCTTGGCCTAAACCTGATACCTTGCTGATCAGGCAAAGATACCAATAAGTAACCTTTTCTACTAGTAGATGGAAGAATTCCCCACTGATCATCACCCTGGCCGCAATAGGACCTTATGCTGAACTGCCACTCAGCCACTTATGCATTTGATGGACTCCCACTGAGCCACTTACACTTTCATGGACGCCCACTGAGCCCATGTTGCTTATGCCGACTCAATAGATGGACTTACTTCCCGAACGTTGGGTAAGTAATCAATTCATTTATAAAACAGCAACCTCGTTGCGAATGTAAAATACACCACTGAGCCGATCCCTCAAGTTTTGAGCGAGTATTTAAATCCCCTTTGAAAGGAAGATCTTAACTATAAAAATGAGTTTTGGGATCCGCTCTAACTTTTAAAAATCATTTTGAAGACTCGAAAACACTTTAAAGAGTGTTTGGAGTAATGCTGATTTAATAAAGTAAATCAGTCCCGATATATTAGAAAATATCTGAATATTATTATTTAAATAATATTCCCATAAAGAATAATCTTTATAAAAATAATTGAAGTAGAAGTTGTAAAACTTATACTTGAAATGAATATTAAATAACCAAAGATATACTTATACGAAAGTAATATCTTTATTTGAATAATCAAAAGTAAGTTTGATTATCAACACATTATTCTTTAATAAAATAAAGAATATTTATTAGTAAATAATCGGAGTCATAAGTCCTCGAATGAATATTCAAAATAATATTCATTAATAAAATAAACGGAGTCATAAGCCTTCGAATGAATATTCAAAATAATATTCATTAAATAGAATAAATAGAGTCATAAGTCCTCGAATGAATATTCAAAGTAATATTCATTAATAAAAAAAACCGAGTTATAAGTCCTCGAATGAATATTCAAAGTAATATTCATTAATTAAATAAACCGAGTTATAAGTCCTCGAATGAATATTCAAAGTAATATTCATTAATAAAATAAACGGAGTCATAAGCCTTCAAATGAATATTCAAAATAATATTCATTAAATAAATAAACAGAGTCATAAGTCCTCGAATGAATATTCAAAGTAATATTCATTAATAAAATAAACCGAGTTATAAGTCCTCGAATGAATATTCAAAGTAATATTCATTAATAAAATAAACCGAGTTATAAGTCCTCGAATGAATATTCAAAGTAATATTCATTAATAAAATAAACGGAGTCATAAGCCTTCGAATGAATATTCAAAATAATATTCATTAAATAAATAAGCGGAGTCATAAGTCCTCGCATGAATATTCAGAATAATATTCATTAAATAAATAAAGCTATCGAATAAACCTTATTCGATTAATAGTTTTGAACTATATCAATATATATATATATATATTATACTCGGGAACATCGACTCCCGGTTTTAGAAAATGTTCACCTTTGGGTCCCCTATACTAAGGGTATACGCAACTACTGCTTATCTCTAGCATAGGTATTATGCAACTATAAGCATTGAAATCAACAGATAGATAACCAGATTATGAAATAGACATGCATATATATACCATCTCAGCATGCTTCAATATATCACAAAATTTGCTAATTAACCAACATGCATCTATCACAAGATAATGCATATACATATATACATCACCACAACAGTATAACAGGTAGAAAACTTGCCTGAGTGCTCCCGGATAGACTTAAGCTTAGAGTGGGTCCGATAACCTATGAACAACAACATAAGTTGGAATTAGACCCCAGTCGCTTAAGAAACTAGAATTTAACCAATTGAACCCTAACATTTGCTTATGGTCACTCCTACGCTTAACGAATCACCTAAGTCGTTCGAGTACCCTCGACTCCACCATTTTTAATAAATTAACCATTAAGAGTTTTAAGGCGATTCTTTCGCGAGTAGCTTACCAACTTCCTAATCCACTTAACATAATTGTTTCATACCCCAATTAGTCATTTAAAGTCCTTAACCAAGGTTTCAAAGTAAGGCGAGGGGTAATGGTTCGGTCGCGAAACGCCGTTACTTAAAACGGTCGTTTCTCCTAAACCGTACATCGGATTCAAACGAACCACATATCAAAATGAAGCTCGTAACATGAACTATCTAATCATGGCAATGGTAAAAACCTAACAGTGAGTTCTCGGGTTCTGATGTTATGAACAAAAATAGTCTAAAGTAAATCGGACATTACGACGACTATGTTTACGCGATTACCAATTTTTATTCTACTCCAAACCAACCACCAATCAACCACAATCCATCTATACCATACTACAACAGCCCCAACAACTCAATATTACCAATTCATACTTATTTCCCAATCATGAACTAAGAGTTTACTTAAGTTCATTAACTAATAACCAAGATTTCCTACTCCAAAAACATCACAAAACCAACCAATCTCTAAACACACAATAATCATGCCTCTCATCAACTAAACTACTCATAACAAACTCTAAACATGATTACACACCCATTACACTAACCCATCATCCAAACATTAGGAAATCTAAACAACAAAACTTAAGACTAAGTTCATGAAGAGTTATACCTTTCTTGAAGCTTGTAATCCATGAAAGATCCTTGGAATGACCATGGAAGCCTTAATCTAACCTCCTACAAGCTTGATCTTTCAAAGAAATCAAGAACACAAAAATTAATTTCAAGAAAGTACTATTCACCATCTTCTTGAATGATTTATAGGAAATGCTAGGAAAGGATTTTGAAGCTAAGATTCCTAGGAAGTATGTAACTTAACTAGGAGAAGCTAGGATAATTACCTTGTAAATTAGCAAGTGGAGGAGCTTGGACTTCCCTTTTCTTAAGAAAGAGGCCGAGAGCTTCCATGGAGAAAAAGAAGTCAAGTTGTGTTTTTGGTGAAATGAATGGTTGGTTGGTTGTTTTTGGTGTTTTTGTTTTGTTTTATTACTTTTTACCATGGTAACTTTTGTGTGGTTCTTAATCAACCAACAACACACCTTTCTTTGTCATGCTTATGTCACCTTGTTATGTCATCCTCCCCCACTTGTCCTCCTCTTATTGGTTTGATGACATCATCCTCACTAACCTCTTTGATTAGCTTCTAATTACTTGGCTAATGACCGCAGATCTGTTATACGGTTCGCTTAACTTTCGTTTTCGTTTATCGTTTGAGGGATCATACCCGGGATCTTATTACTTGGGTTTCCTTAACCTTTCTCAATACATTATATTCCTTTTATGATCCTCTCTTATAATGCTTGAATTTAAATCCTTTTTTATCCTGTTACCTTATACTCAATTCTTTCGGTATCTGGTGGATTTTCGGGAAAAATCAAATTGTTCGGATTTGGATTCTGACGATCTTTACATACACTTATATACCACATAGAGTACTAATAATATCCCAGAAGATCAATAAAAGAACCCCTACATAGTGTGGCATGAAAAGTTTTCTTATTCAGCATAATCAGCAAAACACTATTCATAAGGGTTTCAAAAAATTCCAAAAATTGGGGTTATTACAGTTGTGACTTTGAGTTGTGTCTTGAAATTAGAGTTTGTGAACAACTCATCAGTTTTAGCAATATGCTCTGTCAGAACTTTTGAGCTTGGAATGAAATCAGATTCATTCCACTTCTTGGTCCACTCAACCCCTCTGTGAGTTTCTTCCCAAGGAATAGGAGCTTCTTTTTCAACAAACTTTTGAATCAATGCCTCCTTTCCAAGAATGGGAACATTTACTGGAGCACTGTCTCTAGAACTTGCTAACATCTCCTCATCTTCTGATAACACCAGAGTTTGTGTAACTGAAGGAGATGCTGTAGCAGCTTCATCTAAATTCTGATCTTCAGGTACCAGATCCAGAATTGGTGTAGATGGTAACTCAGCCTGTAAGATAGGAGAATTAACAATAGATGGCTGAGCTGCAGTTGGAGCTTTCCGATAGAGCACAGTTGGAATGATCAGCGTGTGGATGTCAATTTCAGGACTTAATCCTGAATCTTCAACTGTTGTTTCTTTAACCGGAGAGACAGGAGGTGTAATCACTATTTCTGGAACAGTGTCTTTAGCTTGAGGTGGGGATGGAAAAACTTCAATTAAAACAGGTTCTGATGAGATCAGAGATTCCTGATCCCCTTCCTCAGCTTCTTGAGTATCCTCAGAATAAGGTTGTGCCAAATGCCTGCCTGCTCTCTGTTTCTTTGATCTCCTGGATAGTGAAGGATTTGCCTGAGCAGCATCAGAACTTATAGTTCTTTTCCTCTTCAAAATATCTGAACCCTCAACTTCAGTCTTTTTCTGATAGGTTGACCCTTCAGCTTCTACTGTCACAGGTTCTGATGCATGAACCTGGACTTGCTCCTCTTATTCATCGGACTCATCCCTTAGTATCATCCTTCTTCTCCTTGGTGGAGATTTAGGAACTGATTTTGCTCTTGAAGGTTTGGGTCTTGATGTTGTAGCAGATGGTTGTGGGTGAGAGGATTGTGCTGGTTTGAAATATGTTCAGATGGTAGGTTGTGGTTGAGGTTGAGAAGCTTGAGATGTTTGTGTAGTGGTTGTAGGTGCTGATGGAGGTTGGGATGGTTGTACATCAGGATATATGGCAGTATAGGTGGTTGGATCAGAGTTTACTAAGACTTGTTTGACTGATTGAGGAATTTGGAGGGGTCTTAGTACAGTCTTCTTATTATCAGTAGATAATAAGTCAGTGAAAGCCCTTTTATGTAACTTAAAAGGGTCAATTGTCTCACTATAGTTTTATGGTGTATCAGGACAACATAAAGTATAAATAAGTTGATAAAATCTAGCAAAATAGACTATATTGCTATCTTCATTCATCCTATCACCAATAAACCCTAAAATAGCACTTGCATAATCAAAATGTGTTTGATTCAAAAGAGCATACCCGATTTGCTGACTCATTATGGGTATAGCATCAAAGTTTATACACTTGTTGGCAAAAGCTTTAGTAATACAGTCAAAGAAGAAACTCCACTCCCTCCTGATGTGAGGTCTCTTCAATTGTCCCAGCTTTGCTAAAGACTTTTCATTGTCCAGACTTGCCATCATTTGTTGAAGAGCTGGCTCCTCAACTGTTAAATTGAAAGTGCAGTTTTTTGGCAGATGTAATGCCTGTTTAACAGTTGACAAAGTCACCACATGCTCATCCTCCCCTGTTGTAAAGATAATACTTGGGGACCCATCCTTTCCACCATCATCATAAACACCTGACCTCCAAAACTCCAGTATTTGCTTGCCTGAAAGAACCTGGGGTTGGGTCAGTGCATAGCCAATTTTACTTCGAGATAGAAAATCTTGGATGAAGTGAAGGTCTTATGGAGCCTCATCCTTGGAAAGAATAGCCATGTAGTTATTATGAACAAACTTGGCCCCATCATAGATTAGATCTTTGGGTGCCATTTCTGTAAAGAAATAAGTGAGAAAATGTTTGTTTGCAAGGTGTTTGATAAAATGCCTGTAAGAAAAATAGCTTTAGAGAATATTAGAGAGAGAATAAAAGAGATTAGAGAATAAGAAAAGTAGGTAAAATATTGTAAAATTTTTTAACTCCCATATATATACTCTCTCCACTCAACAACTCTTTTTGGAAGTAAAACAGACACTTTACACCTTTCAGCCAGTAAATAGTTAATGCAGTAGTTAGTGGGCACGAGAAATAAGCAGTAATTACTGTGCACATGCAGTTGTCAAGGCAAACACGTTTCCCACTGACCAAATGATTACGACTATTTTTATATCACTTAATTATTTTCTGATAAAATATGACCGTTACAGTAAAACCACAAATAAGTCAAGTAAATAAATAATGCCACGTAAGCATCAGAGTTTCCATCAGGATTTGCATCAGAACTTGACTATTATCAGAATTTAACGGTCATCAGAATATGGCTTCTGTACTCAAAAAGTGAATGTCTGTTTCTGTGATTCTTCATACAAATACTGACTTGTTTCTTCAGAGTTTAATCATCAGAACTTTCATCAGAACTTGTCCTCAGAATTTATGCATATAATACTTAACTGTTTGTCAGAAACAACTTGATCACCACAGTAATTTTCATCATTCATATGGAGTGAGAGTGCGTGCATTTGCAAATGATCAGATAAAGATTAAAGTCTGATAAACTTCAGTATATCTTAGAAATAAGGCATAACTAAGAAAAGTGCTTAAAATCTGTCTTTTATTTTGAAGTCTACTATAGAATAAATTTATGCAAGAGTCCACCTCAACTATTTGTGCTCATTTTATGCATCTTTTGACATTCTTTTTACAGTGGCTTCTCAGTGTAAGTGAGTCACAACTGCTATCAGAATTTATGCTATTATCAGAGTATTTCTCCAGTAATCAGAGAATGTGAAAAGTCACCAAGAAAAATTTGTTAGGTCACACACACACTGTAGAGGGGGGTGAATACAGTGTATAGCACAATCAAATCGAACTTTAATAAATCAAGTAACAGAAAACAAACTTTATTGAAATAATAAACTCTGTTACAGTATGGAACTGTTCTTTCTCAGTGATGAACAAATATCACGAGAGCTGCTAGGGTTACAATGAATAATCTTCTCAATTGTGATAACACTTATAGTGTAAACCCTATGTCTGTGTTTATATACTACACAGTTACAAGATAATCGCTAATTGATATGGAATATAATTCTGCTTCCTAAAATATATCAATCAGATATCTTTTCTTCCAAGTATTCTATTCTTCATAGAATTCCATCTTCATACATATCTCTTCTTATGTTTGTCTCGATCTTCTTTCCTTTAACCAGCTGCCTTCCTTATCTGAACGTCCTTCAGTACTTAAGTTCTGATATCCATCTTCTGATGATTATCTCCTGATAATATAAGTACTGATATCCTTAAGTCCTGACTTCCAGTAAGTACTGATTTATCCTGTTTAAGTAAGATCTGAAAACTAAACATAAATCACATTAGCCATGACATTATCAAATATATCTAACAATCTCCCCCAACTTATAAATTAGCATAATATACAAGTTTAACAGATAGTTGATGATGTCAAAAACATTAAGTACAAATGCATGAGAATTTGACTAGATAACTACAACTTACAGTCCTTAAAGCTTTACCAATCTTTAACTTCTGATAACAACTTCAGTTTGTATCCATATCAGAATTTAAGTAGTTGTAGATCTTGACTTGGCTTCATCTTCTGGTCTCTCTGATGTCAGGAGTTGTTCTGAGATAGTTCTTCAACAAACATCTCTCAGCATATCTGAGTTCATCAATCATCCTCCTTTTAGCATCTTTAAGTTCTGCAGAATCTTCACCAGTTTGAAAGATTGCAGCCCTGAGATCATTAATTCTAGCTTTCCTTATGTCCTGATCCAGTCTGATCAAATATTCCTTGTCAGACTCAAGATTGAATTCCACAGCCCTGTAACCCCGAAAGGTAGTTATAATCTTAGCAGAATTGGGCTTCATCTCAACAATATCACCCTTGTGATCTCTGTACTTTGGAAGATATGAGCTGTCAGACTTAACAGAATAAAGCTTTTTCTGTTTCTGAATTTGACTCTTCAAAAATTTTGCAGCACTTTCTGTTATTTTGTCATTCACTTGAAGTAAGAATAATACATGTTCCAGCTCTTCAAAATACTTCAGTGGAATGGCATTTTCCCTTATATGATAAACCCTACCATCTTTCATGAAGTACAACAAGATGTGTTCTTTCAAGTAGGTATGGTAAACCATTTGTACATATTCTAGTTGATTCAATCTCTTAGGAGTTGCTCCAATACCTGGTTCACTTCAGGAAGTTGGATCATTGGTTGTATTCTGTATTCTTCTTTCATCAACACTTCCCAATCCAGTTTTATCTCTTGCTTCCTTTCCAGTAACCACTCTTGCTTCAAAACCACTTGCAGCAGTCTTCAAAGGTTGTGTCTGTTTGGCTTTAGTGAATCCTGGTAGGAGTATCTTTGAAGGTTTAACATGAGCAATGTTAGAGGTTTCCTTTGATATATCTTCTGATATCAAGTTAACTTGAGCTATGTCAGAGGTTACTTGCTTCTTTGAGATATCAGAACTAACTATCTCTTGACTCTGAACAACTTGAGCCATGTCAGAGGTTGTCTTAGAAACTTTTCTTGAAGTCAGAGCAAGATCAACATCTTCATCAGTAATTTCTTCATTCACAGGAGGCACATAAACCTTGATAGGTTCTCCAACTTTCTCTTTGCCCTTGGACCTTGGATCTATCTGTAGTTGTGATTTAGCTTTGGTTGCTTCAAAATTTGTCCTTTCTTTTATCACAATGCCTTTGAGTTTTGGAAGTTTCTTTTTACCAGAAGCTTCAGATTTAGATATAACTTTTTCTGATTTAAGTCTAGCTTCTTCTTCCATCAGACTCTCCAAGTCCATTCCTGGATTTTCCTAAAGAAATAATTGTCTTGACATTTCTTCATCAAGATCTAAAAGTTCATCAGAACTTATCCTCTTACCAGTAGCAGAAGTAATTCTTTTTCCAGCATCAGAACTTGTCCTGTGACTTGTGATTTCAGCTTTTCTTGATGAGAAACCTTTACCTTGACTATGACCTCCACCCATTCCAGAGTTTCCCTGGTCATCTTTTTCATCATCCTTCCCCTTTAGTGTCTTTTCAGTTTTGCATTTGGACTTAATTACTTTCTCCCCCTTTTTGGCATCAGCAGGTAAGAGAAGAGAGACAATCAATTCCACTGAGGCTTGGATTTCATCAAGTTGAGATTGCTGAGAAGCTTGATTTTTCAAAATATCATCAATCTGAGATTGTTGTTTCTCTTGGGTCTTCTCAATATAAGCAACCCTGTCAAAGGTAGGTTGGAAGAATTTTTTCTTGTCAATTTTCTGAACTTGTTCTTGCTTGATTAATTCTTCCTGAATTTTATGTAACTCTGCATGAGTAGTTGAATGGTGACCTTGCAGATGTTTAGTGCTCAATTCAGTGACTCGAAGCTGTGTTTTGAAATCATCAGTAATTAACATCTCATCAGCTTTTGTCAAGTGCTCAGCAAGATTCTTTGCAGATGGAACACAGGTAACTGAGTTCTATTCCTTAGTCCACTCCTGTCCTGCAGGAGTTTCACTCCAAGGCACTGGTGCTTCTCTTGTAACAAACTTCTTAACTAATTCACTTTTGTGAACGGTTTGCTGAGGTGCATGTCCTGAAGGACCTGCTTCATCAGCATCTGCATTTGGAGCAATATCACCAGTATCATCAGCATTTGCAGCATCAGAACTTACAGAATCAGCATCTTCTGATAAAACAACAGTATGAGAAGCAATTGAGGCTTCAACATCATCCTCGAAGTGCTGATCTGGTTCCATGTTCTGATCAACATCCATAGCCTGATGCTCACCTATATTCTGATCATCAACATCTAGATGCAGAGAAGTTGTAGTAGACAATTTTGGAGTTCGAGTAGCATCAGTAACAGGTGTTGTTGATGGATTAATTGCTGTTGGAGCTTCTAAGTAAAGTACCTCAGGCACAACCAGGTTCTGAATATCAATTTCAGCACTTGTTCCTGGATCAACAGGAGATACAGTCTTATCTACAGGAGACACAGATGGTGTGTTGACCTTTTCTGTAGCAGCTTCATGAGTTGGAGTCAATGGAGAAGCAGTGGCTTCAGCAGATTCTGGTTCTTGTGAGATCAGAGATTCCTGATCTCCTTCCTTAGCTGCTGCTTCCTCATCATCTGAAACTGGCCTTTTAGCTCTCTGTTTCTTATATCTCTTTGAAGGTGGGGATTCCGTGAAAGGTTCAGCAGAAGTCATTCTTCTAAGCCTTTTGAGAAGCTTAGATCCCCCAATTCCAGAATCCTTCTGAGAAGGAACTTTCTCAGCTTCTTTAACAACAGGTTCTGATGAAGAAACCTGTTCCTCACTATCAGACTCATCTCTCAAACAATCCTCCTTCTCTTTTATGGTGTTTGAGAAACAGTCTTTGTCCTCTTGGGCTTGGAAGATGAAGGCTTCACAGTAGGTGCTGAGGATGAAGGTTGAGCTGTCTGTGAAGTTGAGAGATATGATTTGAGATATGTTCTGAGGGAAGGTTGAGGTATAGATGTATGAGTGGTATGTTCTAATGGTTGCTGTGGTGTTTGGGTTGTGGTGGTGGGTTGGACATCAGGATAAACAGATCTATAGGTTTGAGGATCAACATTTACCAAGATCTATTTTACAGACTGAGGAATCTGTAAAGGTCTAACCACCTTTTTCTTAAGGTCAACATTTACCAAGTCATTAAAGGCTCATTTTGCAATTTTGAAAGGTGGAGTTAAGTCAGTGGTAGGTTGGGGTTCATCAGCACAACATAAATTATATATAAGCTGACAAAATCTAGCAAAGTAGACAACATTCCTATCTTCTGTCATCCTATCCCCAATAAAACCTATCACATCATTTGCAAAATCAAAATGAGTTTGGTTAATAATAGCATACCCGATGTGCTGACTCATTATAGGAATGGCATCAAAGTTGGAACACTTATTCCCAAAGGCCTTAGTGATGCAGCCGAAGAAGAAGCTCCATTCCTTTCTGATATGAGCCCGTTTCAACTGTCTAAGCTTAGCCAAACTCTGCTCATACCCCAAACTTGCCATTAACTCTTGTAGAGCTGATTCCTCCGGTGTTGAGAAGATACAACCTTCTGGTAAATATAAGGCCTTGCGAATGGTACCAGGAGTTACCACATGTTCAGTATCATCCACTTCAAAAACAATGCTGGGAGTACCATTAGCACCACCATTGTCAAAATGCCCAGTCCGCCAAAACGTCAGAACTTGTTGGCTTGAAAAGACTGAAGGCTGGGTCAATGCATACCCAATTTCACTGTGTGCAAGAAGATCTTGCACAAAATGCAACTCAGACGGAGCTTCAGCATGATCGAGAATTGCAGCATAGTTATTTGGAACGAACTTAGCTCCATCAATGATCAAATCCTAAGGTGCCATGAGAATAATTGAAATTTAAGATTTGCCTGTTAGGTGTTTGATAAAATGTCTGTATGAAAAACCAACGTCAGGAGATGAGAGAGAGTAAAAGCAAAGAAAGAGAGATAAAGTGTAAAAGTAAATAAAAGATTGTATAATCTTCTCTCTCTCTTACTTATACTTGGTAAAAAAAATATAACCGTTGGACACCTGTCAGACATGCAGCAATAATGAATAGTTAATGGGCACGGGAAAACAGTAATCATTACTTACCCACTTGCAGTTTTTCAAGGAAAAACCGTTCCACTTACCTAGTAATTCCATTAATTGAGGTAAATCAGTTTTAATTCAAAATTTAAACTGTTCCCACTTATTCAATTATTTGCACTACAACACCAATATTCTGAAAAAAATTCGAGTGTGAGAATGACCAAAATAAAACAAATAAACAAGTACTGATATTTTAAGATCAGAACTTAATTTAAATAAAAAATGTAATGGTCATCAGAATATAGATATATCAGTGCATTTAAATTACAAATATCTCAGAGACAAAAACTTGCAAAAAGTAGAAATTCCATTAATATATTAAGAGAATACATTCATGAAATTTAAATTACATCAGAGCATTACAAGATTGTCCTAAGCTTTTAAACCTAACATCAACAACCTTAGTCCTAGCTCAAGAAGCAGGGCAAGGCTGACGATGAAGAAAAACAGGAAGAAGAAAATAAGTTATTTCTTCTTCCTACTCTCTACAAAAAGAATAGCGAGTCTGATGATCCGCTCTTGCTGGCGGAGAGCTTCCAGCCTTTCTTCCTCCAATCGCTCAAGATGGCGATGGTAGTCCATGTAAAAGAACAGGAGGTGGGTGAGAACCTCCTGGGGAACCGAGTCCCAAATCTCATCAGGAATGACAGTCACGTGCCATTCCTGCTGCCATCCTCACAGCTTAGCTCCATGTTGAAGGTCTCATAGTTCAAGAACATGTTGTAGTTGACCATGGTTTTTGTTGATATGAAGGAAAGGAGAGTGAGTATGTGAGAAAAGAATTGATGTATAGGCTGATGTGAAGTGTTGGTTTATATAGGCAAGAGAATGCCAGGAGACGCATGGAAATTTAATGCTAACAGGTAGAAATAATTCTACCTCGTCTCCCTAGACTTGGAAGAAGAAAAACAGTCATCGGAAAGGTAAAACAGGGTTTAATGCGCATAAGAAATAAGTAAAAATTACTGTGCATGTACGTGTACCACTATCCCTAATTATATTGACTGTTAATATTCCGCCCAAACATATTTCGATTTACAATGAGACTGTTTTTAGATTTTATCCACAAATAAGTCAAGTAAAGGATCAGAATTTTAATATCGGAACTTAGACTTATATCAGAACTTAACAGTCATCAGAACATGATTTCTTAACTCGAAAAAGGAATGCCTATCTTTGTAATTCTTCACACAAATTCTAATATAGATTATTCAGAACTTAATCATCAGAACGTTCAACAGAACTTGTCCTCAGAATTTATGCAATCTGACAAATAAACTGTTCATCTAAAATAACATAGATCACCACAGTAATTTTCATCATTCATATGGAGTGTTTATTGTGTGCATTAAGCTAAATATCAGACAAAGAGTAAAGTCTGATTCACTTCAGTACATCTTAGAAATAAGGCATAACTAAAATTTTACTAAAAATCTGTCATTATTCTGAAGCCTACTATTGAATGAGTTCATGCTTGAGTCCACCTCAACTGTTTTGTGCTAATTTTTGTGCATCTTTTTAAATTCCAGTTTATAGTGGCTTCTCAGTGTAAGTGAGTCACGACTGCTTATCAGAATTTATGCTATTATCAGAGTATTTCTCTAGTAATTATAGAGTGTGAAAAGTCACCAAGAAAATATTTTGCTTTTCTGATGCATATTACTTAATACCAACAATGCACTTGGGTCGTCCCTTCCACATTTTTACTCTAGACTTCAAAGGAGTACCTGATTTTTATTTCTTTTTCTTTTCCATTTTTCTTTTGATAAGTGAGGTTTATCAGCACTTAGTACATTCAACAGATTTACTAGCATCAGAACTTAACAGAAGAGAGGCATCATTCTAGTTTTTGACTTAGTAATAAGATAGACAACATAAACTCAACTAAGCTTAATATCAGAATTTGCTTGTGTCAATAGATTTCCACAGAAATAATTACTTCTAACGTGGGATCTCTAGTGTATTGAAGACTACTAGGTCAGCATCTAGCACAGGTATCCTCATAGGATATAATAGTTACATAAACAGACATATCACTATCAGAGTTTAGAAAGTCACATTAGACAACAGTCAGTATTTAAGCAATTTTCAATTAAGCACAGAATACACAAAGAGAGTATTTTCTGTAAATACTGAGCATAAAGTCTGATGCATCAGAACAAAACTAAGCAGATTTAGAGAAAGAACCTGAAACCATTCCAAGTTCATTTACCAATCTTGTAAAAGTAGCTTCACACAGTGGTTTTGTGAAGATATCTGCTAGTTGTTGATCTGTTGGAACAAAGTGCAATTCCACTGTACCTTCATCCACATGTTCCCTTATGAAGTGGTACCTGATGCTGATGTGCTTTGTCATTGAGTGTTGAACTGGATTACATGTCATAGCAATAGAACTTTGATTATCACAGTAAATAGGGATTTTAAAATATGTTAACCAATAATCCAGTAACTTATTCTTCATCCAAAGAATCTGTGCACAACAGCTTCCTGCAGCAATGTACTCTGATTCTGCAGTTGATGTGGAAATTGACTTTTATTTCTTGCTAAACCAAGAAACTAATCTGCCTCCAAGAAATTGGCAGCTTCCACTTGTGCTTTTCCTGTCAATTTTGCAACCTGCAAAATCTGCATCTGAGTAACCTATTAGTTTAAAATCTGATTCTTTGGGATACCACAATCCCAGATCAGCTGTTCCCTTAAGATACTTGAAAAATTCTTTTCACAGCTGTTAAGTGAGGTTCTCTTGGATTTGCTTGAAATCTTGCACAAAGACAGGTAGCATATATGATATCAAGTCTACTAGCAGTTAGATAGAGTAGAGAGCCAATCATACTTCTGTAATCAATAATATCTACTGATTTACTAGTATCCTTATCCAGTTTTGTTGCAGTGGCCATGGGAGTGGATGCACTTGAATAATCTTGCATTCCAAATTTCTTCAGCAAATTTCTGGTGTACTTAGTTTGACAAATAAAAGTGCCTTCTTCATTCTGCTTGACTTGAAGGCCCAGAAAATAGCTAAGTTCCCCCATCATACTCATTTGATATCTTGACTGCATCAGTTTGGCAAACTTCTTGCAAAGTCTGTCATTTGTAGAACTAAAAATGATATCATCAACATAAATCTGGACCAGAAGTAAGTCCTTTCCATGGTTGAGGTAGAACAGTGTTTCATCTATTGTTCCTCTGTTAAATCTACTTTCCAGAAGAAACTGAGCTAAAGTCTCATACCATGCTCTTGGAGCTTGCTTAAGTCCATAAAGTGCTTTATCAAGCCTGTAGACATAATCTGGATATTTGGAATCTAGAAAGCCTGGAGGTTGTTCAACATATACTTCTTCCTCCAATTCTCCATTGAGAAAAGCACTTTTCACATCCATTTGAAAGACAGTAAACTTTTTGTGAGCAACATAAGCCAAAAATATCCTTTTGGCTTCCAATCTAGCAACTGGTGCAAATGTTTCATCATAATCAATTCCCTCCTGTTGAGAATATCCTTTTGCAACCAACCATAATTTATTCCTTGTAATTATGCCATCACTATCAATTTTGTTTCTGAATACCCACTTTGTACCAATAACAGATCTGTTCTTTGGTCTTGGCACTTGGGTCCAGACTTTGTTTCTTTCAAATTCATTTAACTCTTCCTGCATTGCTTGCACCCAATCAGTATCTTGAAGAGTTTCTTCCACTTTCTTTGGTTTAGTCTGAGAAAGAAAAGAATTGTAAAGACATTCACTTGAAGTAGATGTTCTAGTTCTGAAACCTGCATCAGGATTTCCAATTATCAAATCAGGTGTATATATTTTAGTCCACTTCCTTACAGATGGAAGGTTTTCTCTAGAACTGGATGCTCCCCCATGATCCATGCTGTCTTCATTAACATTTTCTGATGCTCCCCCTGAAACTATGCTCTCTGAGTTGGATTCTTCAGAATTTAGATTTTCAGAACTATCAGAACTTGGCTTATCAGAACTTGACAAATCAGAACTTGAAGAGCCAGATGTATGTTCTGATGCTTCTTGAGATGTGGTTATATCTTGAGTATGCTCCCCCTGCATAGGTGCATCTTCCTTTGGCATAGTCACCACAGTTTCAATAACATCGGAGTTTAATCCATCAGAGTTTGCAGTATCAGTATTTAGATTGTCAGGATTTTCAGTATCAGAATTTGAGTTTCATTTTCAAATCTCAGCTGATCATGATCAATAATCAAGTCCAGTAATCTTCTTATCATCAAAAGAGACATTGATAGATTCCATGACCACTCTTGTTCTCAAGTTATAGACTCTGAAGGCTTTTGTGGAAAGTGGATATCCAACAAAGATTCCTTCATCAGCTTTTAGATCAAATTTGGATAGCTGTTCAGGATGAGTCTTAAGAACAAAACACTTGCATCCAAATACATGAAAATACTTCAGATTTGGCTTCTTTTTCTTCACCATCTCATATGGTGTCTTTCCTTGCTTGTTAATGAGTGTTGCATTCTGAGTAAAACAAGCAGTCTGCACAGCTTCAGCCCAGAAATAGGTTGGAAGCTTTGCTTCATCAAGCATTGTACGTGCAGCTTCAATGAGAGTTTTATTCTTCCTTTCAACAACTCCATTTTGCTGTGGAGTTCCAGGAGCAGAGAATTCCTGCTTGATTCCATGGTTTTTGCAGAACTCTTCCATTATCAAATTCTTGAACTCAGTACCATTATCACTCCTTATTACGTTCACAGAATCTTTGACCAATTTATCCAGTTGTCTGACATGATCAAACAAGATAGATGCAGTTTCACTTCTTGTGTACAAGAAATACACCCATGTGTATCTGGTGAACTCATCCACTATGACCATAGTATATTTCTTCTTTGCAATATACATGACATTTACTGGACCAAATAGATCAACATGTAGTAGGTGATAAGGCTCAAGAATTGATGATTCAGTCTTGCTCTTGAATGAAGATTTTCTTTGTTTGGCCTTCTGACAAGAATCACAAAGGCCATCAGGAGCAAATACTGACTTTGACAGTCCTCTCACAAGATCTTTCTTGACCAATTCATTTATATTGTTGAAATTTAAATGAGAGAGTTTCTTGTGCCAATTCCAGCTTTTTTCAATTTGATGCTCTACTCATCAGACAGATTGCAGAACCATCAGTATTTGTTGAAAGCTTGGATTCATAGATGTTACCACGCCTGTATCCTTTCAGAACAACTTTGCCTATAGATTTACTTACAACTTCACAGTGTTCTTCAAAGAAATCCACATGATAACCTCTATCACAGATTTGACTGACACTCAGCAGATTGTGTTTAAGTCCTGAGACCAGAGCTACTTCCTTAATGATGACATTCCCTAGATTGATATTGCCATATCCCAATGTTTTTCCAATGTTTCCATCTCTATAAGAAACACTTGGGCCAACCTTCTCCATAAAGTCTGATAGCAGGGCTTTATTTCCAGTCATATTTCCTGAACATCCACTGTCCAGAACTAGGATGTTTTTCCTGTTGCCCTGCAATCACAAAGACCACTAATGATTAGTTTTAAGGATCCAGACATGCTTGGATTCTTTGGCCTTATTAAGTCTGTTAACATATGCAGCAGATTTAGCATCAGAGTTTATGTTAACATTTTTCTTATCAGAATTTACACTATCAGACTTTGAATCAGAACTTACACTAGAAGGAATAATGGTAACTTTCTTTAAAGAAGGTTTTATTTGATAATAATTATAGTACAGACTATGATATTCCTTACACGTATAAATGGAATGCCATAAACTACCATAATGAAAACAAGGATTTTGTGGCTTATATCTAACAGACTGACTCTTAACTCCTGACTTTGAAGGCAAGGAGTTTATGTTCTTATTCTTCCTGCAAAAAGAAGCCAGATGGTTAGAACTTCCACAATTATGACACGTTTTCCAAGGAGTTTCAGGAACAGGCTTATAATCATTACTTTTATTCACACCTTCCTTTCCATTCCTATTTTTCCTAGGTGATTTTACCTTGTTTGCATTCTTAACATCTTTCAGCTTATGCTTAAGCTGTTTCTTAGTCATTAAGCCTACGTTTACTTCAGTTGTCTTTTCCTGTTTTAGTTTGTCAGAAGTTAATTCCTTTTTAACTTCTGATTTCTCATTATCAGACTTTACAGCTACAAACTTAACAGGTTTTAACTTTGGCTTTTGTTTAACAACTACAGGCTTCATATCTACAGTTCCTTTATCATTCTTATCTTCTCCATAACCTAAGCCCTCTTTCCAGTTTTCACTACTTAACAAATTCTGAGTTGTTCTGCCAGAGTTAGTCCAAGTCCTGATAATCTCTCTTTCCTTTTCTAACTCAGATTTTAGAGATTCATTCATTTTAAGCACTTCATCCCTAACATAGAAAGCATCATCTCTATCTTTCTGAGTTTGATGGAACATGACTAACTCTTTTTCTAAATAATCATTCCTCTTTTTGCAAGCAAGATTTTCAGAAGTTAATCTTTCACATGTTAAAATTTGATCTCTATAACTAATGAACATGGTTTTAAGATATCTTCTCAACTCATTAATATCATCAGTATTAAAGGCATAAATAGTTTGAGGTACCTTTAATTCAGCAGCTTCAGAACTGCTTTCAGCACTTGCCTTATCAGCATTTGCCATCAAGGCATAATTCTCCTCACTTTCAGAATCTGAGGTATCTGTCCAGCTTTTCTTCTTTGTGACAAGAGCCTTGCCTTTGTCACTCTTCACTTTCTTGCAATCAGGAGATATGTGGCCTTTCTCACCACAGTTGTAGCATTTGACATTTGTATAATCTCCTCTGTCAGACTTTCCTCCTCTGCCCTCAGATTTTCTGAAATTCTTCTTATCAGAACTTGTGCCTTTCCTGGAAAACTTCTTTCCCTTCCTGAACTTCCTGTATGCAATCTTTGTAATTCCTTTCACCATAAGAGCACACAGCTTCATCATCTCTTCATCAGCATCCGTCTCAGGCAAGCTTTCCGATTCTGAGTCATCATCACTTTCAGAACTTGATGACTAAGTATCAGACTTTGTGAAGAGAGCTTTACCCTTGTCTTTCCTTGAGGTAGCTGCCGTGGGGGATTCTTCTTCAGCCTTAAGAACAACTGTCCTTGACTTTCCTCCTTTCCTCTTGCTTCTTTGTTCCATCTCAAGTTCATAAGTCTTGAGCATTCCATAAATTTCATCAAGAGTTGTTTCATCAAGATTATAGTTGTCTCTTATTGTTGTTGCCTTCAAATCCCAGCATTCAGGAAGAGCTAACAGGAATTTAAGGTTTGAATCTTCAAGATTATACTCCTTATTAACCAGTGACAAATCATTCAAGAGTTTGACAAATCTATCATATAAATCAGTCAATGACTCATTAGCCTTTGAGTCAAAGTGTTCATACTCTTGAGTGAGTATTGTCTTCCTGTTCTTCTTAATCGTATCCGTTCCCTGACATCTTGTTTCCAAGGCATCCCATATCTCCTTTGCAGTCTTGCAGTTTATTACCCTGTTTGACATTACATTATCAATAGCACTATGCAGTAAGTGTCGTACCTTATCATCCTTAGCAATTGATGCGATATCTTCAGCAGTGTAATCACTCTTCACTTTTGGTACAGACTTTGCTGCTTCACCTGCAACTGCAACAGCGAGCTTGGTTGGTTTGTGAGGCCCTTCCTTGATTCTATCAAGATATTCTGGATCTGTAGCTTCCAGAAACATGGTCATCCTCACCTTCCATATGGCATATTCAGATGGTCTCAATATGGGAACTCTAATAGTCTCATATCGACTTTGAATTTGTGTCTTTGGAGGTTCTTCAGCTTTGGTGGGCTTAGTTGGAGTTTCTGCTTCAGACATGATTGTGTTTGGATCTTAAACTGTTTGTGTGTTAACAGATAGGCTCTGATACCACTTGTTAGGTCACACACACACTGTAGAGGGGGGTGAATACAGTGTATAGCACAATCAAATCGAACTTTAATAACTCAAGTAACAGAAAACAAACTTTATTGAAACAATAAACTCTGTTACAGTATGGAACTGTTCTCTCTCAGTGATGAACAAATATCACGAGAGCTGCTAGGGTTACAATGAATAATCTTCTCGATTGTGATAACACTTATAGTGTAAACCCTACGTCTGTGTTTATATACTACACAGTTACAAGATAATCGCTAATTGATATGGAATATAATTCTGCTTCCTAAAATATATCAATCAGATATCTTTTCTTCCAAGTATTCTATTCTTCATAGAATTCCATCTTCATGCATATCTCTTCTTATGTTTGTCTCGATCTTCTTTCCTTTAACCAGCTGCCTTCCTTATCTGAACGTCCTTCAGTACTTTAGTTCTGATATCCATCTTCTGATGATTATCTCCTGATAATATAAGTACTGATATCCTTAAGTCCTGACTTCCAGTAAGTACTGATTTATCCTGTTTAAGTAAGATCTGAAAACTAAACATAAATCACATTAGCCATGATATTATCAAATATATCTAACAAAATTTATTTGCTTTTCCAATGCATATAACTTAATACAAGCAATGCACTTGGGTCTTCCCTTTCACATATTTATTCTAGATCTCAAAGGAGTACCTGACTTCAATTTCTTTTCTTCAGATAAGTGAGGCTTATCAAGCATGTAGTTCATCCTTAAGATTTACTGACATCAGAATTTAACAGATAAGAAGCAAAAATCTAGTTTGTGACTTAGTAATAAGATACACAAAGTAAATTTCACTAAGCTCAAAATCAGAATTTTCTTGTGTAATTAATTTCCACATAAATAACTAAGTCGAACATGGAATTTCTAGTATGTTAAAGACTACTAGGTCAGCATCTAGCACAGTAATCCTCATTGGATTGAATAGTCACAGAACATTCAAAACACTATCAGAGTATATAGAATTATATCAGATAATAATCAGTATTTAATATATTACAGTTTAAGCACAGATTACATTAAGATAAGACAATCTGTAAACACTGATCATAAAGTCTGATGCATGAGAACAAAAACTAAGCAGATTTTGAGAAAGAACCTGAAACCATTCCAAGTTCATTTACCAGTCTTGTAAAAGTAGCTTCACATAGTGGTTTAGTGAAGATATCTGCTAGTTGTTGATCTGTTGGAACAAAATGCAATTCCACTGTGCCTTCCATCACATGTTCCCTTATGAAATGGTACATAATGCTGATGTGCTTTGTCATTGAGTGTTGAACTGGATTACCCGTCATAGCAATAGCACTTTGATTATCACAGTAAATGAGTATTTTAGAAAATTCTAACCCATAGTCCAGTAACTGATTCTTCATCCAAAGAATCTGTGCACAACAGCTTCCTGCATCAATATATTCTGCTTCTGTAGTTGATGTAGAAATTGTTTTCTGTTTCTTGCTAAACCAAGAAACCAATCTGCCTCCAAGAAATTGGCAGCTTCCACTAGTGCTTTTCCTGTCTATTTTGCATCCTGCAAAATCTGCATATGAGTAACCTATTAGCTTAAAATCTGATTCTCTAGGATACCACAAACCTAGATCAGCTGTACCCTTGAGGTACTTGAAAATTCTTTTCACAGCTATTAGATGAGGTTCTCTTGGATCAGCCTGAAATCTTGTACAAAGACATGTAGCATACATGATATCAGGTCTACTTGCAGTTAAATAGAGTAAAAAGCCTATCATACCTCTGTAGTTAGTAATATCTACTAGTGCTCTAGTATCTTTATCTAACTTGATTGTAGTGGCCATGAGAGTGGATGTAGTTGAACATTCTTGCATTCCAAATTTCTTGAGTAAATTTCTGGTGTACTTGGATTGATTTATGAAAGTACCTTCTTCATTTTACTTGACTTGAAGTCCTAGAAAATAGCTAAGTTCTCCCATCATACTCATTTGATATCTTGACTGCATTTGCTTTGCAAAACCTTTCACAAAGTTTGGTATTTGTAGAACCAAAGATGATATCATCAACATATATCTGTACCAAATGTAAGTCCATTCCATGGTTGAGGTAGAACAGTGTTTTATCAATTGTGCCTTTGTGAAATCCACTTTCCAGAAGGAATTATGCTAGAGTCTCATGCCATGCTCTCGGAGCTTGCTTAAGGCCATAAAGTGCTTTGTCAAGTTTGTAGACATGATTTGGAAATTTTGGATCTATAAATCCTGGAGGTTGTTCAACATATACCTCTTCTTCCAATTCTCCATTGAGAAAAGAACTTTTCACATCCATTTGAAAGACTTTAAACTTCTTGTGAGCATCATAAGCTAAAAAGATTCTTATGGCTTCCAATCTAGCAACTGGTGCAAATGTTTCATCATAATCAATACCCTCCTGTTGAGAGTAACCTTTAGCAACCAGCCATGCTTTGTTTCTTGTAATTATGCCATCACTGTCAGTTTTGTTTCTGAACACCCATTTTATGCCAATAATTGATCTGTTCTTTGGTCTTGGCACTAGGGTCCAGACTTTATTTCTTTCAAATTCATTTAACTCTTCCTACATTGCTTGCACCCAATCAACATCTTGAAGAGTTTCTTCCACTTTCTTTGGTTCAGTCTGAGATAGAAGGAATGATAGAGACATTCATTTGATGTTGCAGTTCTAGTTCTGACACCTGCTTCAGGATCTCCAATTATTAAGTCAGGTGTATGTGCTTTAGTCCACTTCCTTGCAGATAGAAGTTGTTCTATAGAACTGGATCCTCCTCCATGATCCATGCTGTCTCCATCAGCATTTTCTAATGCTCCCTCTGTAGTTATGCTCTCTGAGACTTCAGAATTTGAGTTGGATCCTTCAGGATTTGAAGAATCAGAGTTTCCAGAATTATCATAATTTGGCTCATCAGAACTTGATGAATCAGAACTTGTAGAGCCAGTGACAGGTTCTGATGCTTCTTGAGAGTCTTGAGTTATGGTAGGATCTTCAGCATGCCCCCCTTGAATATGTGCATTTTCCCTTGAAGTAGTTACCACAGTTTCAATGACATCAGAATTTAACCCGTCAGAACTTACATGATAAGGATTTAAGCAATCAGAATTTACGAAATCAGAATTTAAATCTTTATTTTCAAATCTCAGCTGATCATGATCATTGAAATCTTCAAGTCCAGTAATCTTTTTATCATCAAAAGATACATTGATATATTCCATGACAACCATTATTCTTAAATTATAGACTCTGAAGGCTTTTGTGGAAAGTGGATATCCAACAAAAATTCCTTCATCAGCTTTTAGATCAAATTTTGACAGCTGTTCAGGATGAGTCTTAAGAATAAAACATTTACATCCAAATACATGAAGGTATTTCATATTTGGCTTCTTTTTCTTCACCATCTCTTATGGTGTTTTTCCATGCTTGTTTATGAGTGTAGCATTCTGTGTAAAACAAGCAGTCTGCACAGCTTCAGCCCAAAAGTAAGTTGGCAGTTTTGCTTCATCAAGCATAGTTCGTGCAGCTTCAATGAGGGCCCTGTTCTTTCTTTCTACAACTCCATTTTGCTGTGGAGTTCCAGGTGCAGAAAATTCCTGCTTAATTCCATGCTCTTTGCAGAACTCTTCCATGATTAAATTCTTGAACTCAGTGCCATTACCACTTCTTATTATTTTAACAGAATCTTTGACCAACTTATCCAGCTATCTGACATGATCAATTAGAGTAGATGCAGTTTCATTCTTCTTGTGCAAGAAATACACCCAAGTGTATCTTGTGAACTCATCCACTATAACCATAACATATTTCTTCTTTGCAATTGACATGACATGGACTGGACCAAATAGATCAACATGCAGTAAGTGATAAGGCTCAAGAATTGAGGAATCAGTTTTGATCTTGAATGAAGATTTTCTTTGCTTTGCCTTTTGACATGAATCACAAAGGCCATCAGGAGCAAATATTGATTTTGTCAGTCCTCTCACAAGATCTTTCTTTACTAGCTCATTTATGTTGTTGAAATTTAAATGAGAGAGTCTCTTGTGCCAATTCCAGCTTTCATCAATTGATGCTCTACTTAACAGACAGATTGCAGAGCCATCAGAGTTTGTTGAAAGTCTGGCTTCATATATGTTATCATGCCTGTAACCTTTCAGAACTACTTTGCCTGTAGAATTACTTAAAACTTCACAGTGTTCTTCAAAGAAATCCACATGATAACCTCTGTTACAGATTTAACTCACACTTAGCAAATTATGTTTAAGTCCTGAGACAAGAGCTACTGATTCAATGATGACATTCCCAAGATTAATATTGCCATATCCCAGAGTTTTTCCCATGTTGCCATCTCCATAAGAAACTCCTGGGCCAGCTTTCTCCACAAAGTCTGATAGCAGAGCTTTATTTCCAGTCATATGTCCTGAACATTCATTGTCCAGAACTAGGATGTTTTTCCTGTTGCCCTGCAATCACAAAGACCACTATTGGTTAGTTTTAAGGACCCAGACTTGCTTGGATCCTTTGGCCTTTTTAAGTTAACATTTGTAGCGGATTTAATTTCAGAGTTTATGCTAACATGCTGTTTATCAGACTTTATATCAGACTTTGCATCAGAATTTACACTAGAAGGAATTACACTAACTTTTTTCAAAGAAGGTTTTATTTGATAATAATCATAGTACAAACTATGATATTCCTTACAAGTATAAATGGAATGCCATAAATGACCACAATGAAAACAAGGATTTTGTGGTTTAAACCTAACAGACTGTCTCTTAACTCCTGATTTAGGAGGTAAAGAGTTTATATCTTTATTTTTCCTGTAAAAAGAAGCAAGATGGTAAGAGTTTCCATAGTTGTAACATTTCTTTCTAGGAGCATTAGGAACAAGCATATAATTATTGCTTTTATTCACACCTTCCTTTCCATTCCTATTTTTCCTAGCTTCCTTTACCTTGTTCACATTTCTAATCTCTTTCAGCTTATGCTTAAGCTGCTTCTTGGTCATTAAGCCTATGTTTACTTCAGCTGGTTTATCCTATTTTAATTTGTCAGAAGTTCACTTTTCTTTTACTTCTGTATTAGAATCTTTCATCTTTTCCGAATCAGACATAACAGTTTTTGCTATAAATTTACCAGGATTTACCTTTGTCTTAGCAGTCAGTTTAACATAAATTGGCTCGATTTGCACAGTTCCTTTCCAACTTTTATCATCTCCATAACCTAAGCCCTCTTTCCAGTTTCCACTACTTAGTATATTCTGAGTTGTTTTGCCAGAGTTAGTCCAAGTTCTGATGATCTCTCTTTCCTCTTCTAAATCAGTTTTTAGAGATTCATTCAATTTTAGCATTTTATCTCTAACATACAAAGCCTCATCTCTTTCTTTCTTAGTTTGATGAAGAAAAACTTACTCCTTTTCTATATAGTCATTTCTGTTTTTAAGAGCAAGACTTTCAGATGTTAATCTTTCACATGTTAAAGTCTGATCTCTAAAACTAATGAACATGGTTTTAAGGTATAATCTCAACTCAGTAATATCATCAGTATGAAAAGTAAAGGTTGTTTAAGGTACCTTCAATTCAACAGTGTTAGTACTGCTATCAACATTTGCCATCAAGGCATAGTTCACCTCATCTTCAGAATTTGAAGTGTCTATCCAGCTTTTCTTCTTTGTGACAAGTGCCTTGCCCTTATCATTTTTTCCTTTCTTGCAGTCAGGAGATATGTGGCCTCTTTCACCACAATTGTAGCATTTGACATTTGAGTTGTCTCCTCTGTCAGACTTTCCTCCTTTGCCTTCAGACTTTCTGAACCCTTTCTTATCAGAACTTCCACCTTTCCTGGAAAACTTCTTGCCCTTTCTGAATTTCTTGTAGGCTATCTTTATGATATCCTTCACCATTAGAGCACACAGTTGCATCATCTATGCATCAACATCAACTTCAGATAAACTTTCAATTTCTGAATCATCATCATCAGAATATGATGACTCTGAATCAGACTTTATGATGAGAGCCTTTCCTTTGCCCTTCTTTAAGACAACAACTTTAGGAGACTCCTCCTCAGCTTTAAGAGCAACTATCCTTGACTTACTTCCATGCCTCTTGCTCCTTTGATCCATCTCAAGTTCATAAGTCTTGAGCATACCATTAATTTCATCAAGAGTAGTTTCAGTAAGGTCATAGTTGTCTCTTATGGTAGTAGACTTCAAATCCCAATTTTCAGGAAGAGCTAAAATGAATTTTAGATTTGAATCTTCAAGATCATATTCCTTGTCCACCAGTGACAGATCATTCAAGAGTTTGACAAACCTATCATATAAATCAGTTAATGACTCATCAGCTTTTGAGTCAAAGTGCTCATACTCTTGAGTGAGTATAGTCCTCCTGTTCTTTTTGATTGCATCAGTTCCCTGGCATCTTATCTCCAAAGCATCCCATATCTCCTTTGCAGTCTTGCATCCAATTACCCTGTTTGACATGACATTATCAATTGCACTATGCAGCAAATTCCTTACCCTTGCATCCTTGGCAATAGATGAGATATCTTCAGGTGTGTATTCACCTCTCTCCTTTGGTATGGTCTTTGATGGTTGATCAGCAAATGCAACAGAGAGCTTGGTAGGCTTATACAGTCCTTCATTAATTCTGTCAAGGTACTCTGGATCTGTAGCTTCCAGAAACATAGCCATCTTCACTTTCCATATAGGATACTCAGATGCTCTCAATATGGGAACCCTAATAGTCTGATATCGACCGTGGGTTTGAGTGTTTTGAGTTTCTTGAGTTTTGGTAGGCTTAGTTGGAGTTTGTATTTATTCAGACTTGATTGTTTGTTTGGATCTTTACTGTATATGTGTTAACAGAAAAGCCCTGATACCACTTGTTAGGTCACACAACACTATAGAAGGGGGTTGAATATAGTGTTTATACAATCAAATTGATTTCAACACAAGTATGTAACAAAGATCAAGTATATTCAAATAAACTCTGTTACAATAGAACTGTTGATCTCTCTCAGTGATGAACAATATCACTAAGAGCTTCTAGGTTACAATGTATAATCTTCTCGATAATGATAACACATATAGTGTAAACCCTAAGCTGTGTTTATATAGTACACAGTTACAAGATATCTTCTAATTGATATGGAATATAATTCTGTCTCCTAAAATATATCAATAAGATATCTTCTACAAGTCTTCTAGTCCTTTAACTCTTCATGTATATCTTCTTTTGTTTTAGTCCAGATCTTTTCCTGTAAATTAGCCACATTCCTTATCTGAAGTCTTCCCACACTTAAGTCCTGATATATATCTTCTAACGCCTTAAGTTCTGATATTAAGTTCTGACTTCAGTAAGTTCTGATTTCTAATAAGTTCTGATAAGTCCTGTTGTTAAGTTCTGAAAACTAAACACAAATCAGATTAGACATGACATCTCAAATATATCTAACATTCTTTACTAGCTCATTTATGTTGAAATTTAAATGAGAGAGTCTCTTGTGCCAATTCCAGCTTTCTTCAATTGATGCTCTGCTTAATAGACAGATTGCAGAACCATCAGAATTTGTTGAAAGTATGGATTCATATATGTTACCATGTCTGTAACCTTTAAGAACCACTTTGCCTGTAGAACTACTTACAACTTCACAGTGTTCTTTAAAGAAATCCACATGATAACCTCTGTCACAGATTTGATTCACACTTAGCAGATTGTGTTTAAGTCCTGAGACAAGAGCTACTAATTCAATTATGACATTCCCAAGATTGATATTGCCATATCCTAGAGTTTTTCCCATGTTACCATCTCCATAAGAAACTCCTGGGCCATCTTTCTCCACAAAGTCTGATAGCAGGGCTTTATTTCAAGTCATATGTCCTGAACATCCACTCTTCAGAACTAGGATGTTTTTCCTGTTGCCCTGCAATCACAAAGACCACTATTGGTTAGTTTTAAGGACCCAGACTTGCTTGGATCCTTTGGCCTTTTTAAGTTTGTTAGCATTTACAGCGGATTTAGTTTCAGAGTTTATGCTGACATGCTTTTTATCAGACTTTATATCAGACTTTGCATCAGAATTTACACTAGAAGGAATTACACTAACTTTCTTTAAAGAAGGTTTTATTTGATAATAATCATAGTACAAACTATGATATTCCTTACAAGTATAAATAAAATGCCATAAACTACCACAATGAAAACAAGGATTTTGTGGTTTAAACCTAACAGACTGACTCTTATCTCCTGATCTAGGAGGTAAAGAGTTTTATATATTTATTTTTCCTGTAAAAAGAAGCAAGATGGTTAGAGTTTCCACAATTATAACATTTCTTTCTAGGAGCATTAGGAACAGGCATATAATTATTGCTTTTATTCACACCTTCCTTTCCATTCCTATTTTTCCTAGCTTCCTTTACCTTGTTCACTTTTCTAATCTCTTTCAGCTTATACTTAAGCTGCTTCTTTGTCATTAATCCAATGTTTACTACAACTGGTTTATCTTGTTTTAATTTGTCAGAAGTTGACTTTTCTTTGACTTCTGTTCTAAAGTTTTCCATCTTTTCAGATTTTGACTTGTCTAAATTTGACACAAACTTGACAGGATTAACTTTAGGCTTTTCAGCTTTCTTGGTAAAGTTTGGTTTAGATGACACAGGTTCCTTTTCTTCTTTATCATCTAGGTAACCTAGTACTTCTTTCCAATTTCCACTTTCTAAGATTTTCTGAGTTGTTTTTCCAGAGTTAGTCCAAGTTTTGATTATCTCCTTTTCCTTTTCTAGTTCAGATTTAAAAGATTTATTCAGTTTTAGCAGTTCATCTTTAACATACAAAGCCTCATCTCTTTCTTTCTGAGTTTGATGAAATATAGTCACCAAAAACCTTCCCCGATTGACAGAACGTTCCGCTACTGACACTTGAAAAAGAAGCTTTCAAGGTCTCGTCGCTTCGGTGAATCACTTGAGCCCTGATACATTTTCGGTGCCATGGAGCTAGACCAGTGAGCTATTACGCTTTCTTCAAAGGATGGCTGCTTCCAAGACCACCTCTAACTCTTTTTCTAAGTAGTCATTTCTGTTTCTAAGAGCAAGACTTTCAGATTTTAATCTTTCATTTTCTAAAGTCTGATCACTAAAACTAATGAACATGGTTTTAAGTTATAATCTTAGCTCAGAAATATCATCAGTATGAAAAGCAAGAGTTGCATGAGGTACCTTCAATTCAGCAGTTCCAGAACTGCTATCAGCATTTGCTATCAAAGCATAGTTCACCTCTTCTTCAGAATCTGAAGTGTCTGCCCAGTTTTTCTTCTTTGTGATAAGTGCATGGCCTTTATCACCTTTTCCTTTCTTGCAGTCAGGAGAGATGTGGCCTCTTTCACCACAATTATAGCATTTGACATTTGAGTTGTCTCCTCTGCCAGACTTTCCTTCTTTGCCTTCAGTCTTTCTGAACCCTTTCTTTTAAGAACTTCCACCTTTCCTGAAAAACTTCTTACCCTTTCTGAATTTCTTGTAGTGTATCTTTGTGATACCCTTCACCATAAGAGCACACAGTTGCATCATCTCTGCATCAACATCCACTACAGATATATTTTCAGAATCTAAATCATCATAATCAGAATATGATGACTCTGAATCAGACTGTATGATGAGAGCCTTTCCTTTGCTCCTCTTTGAGACAACCACTTTAGGAGATTCCTCCTCATCTTTAAGTGCAACTGTCTTTGACTTTCTTCCATGCCTTTTGCTCCTTTGATCCATCTAGAGTTCATGAGTCTTGAGCATACCATAAATTTCATCAAGAGTAGTTTCAACAAGGTCATCGTTGTCTCTTATGTAGTAGACTTCAAATCCCAATTTTCAGGAAGAGCTAAAAGGAATTTTAGATTTGAATCTTCAAGATCATATTCCTTGTCCACCAGTGACAGATCATTCAAGAGTTTGGCAAACCTGTCATATAAATCAGTTAGTGACTCATCAGATTTTGAGTCAAAGTGCTCATACTCCTGTGTGAGTATTGTCTTTCTATTCTTTTTAATGGCTTCGGTTCCCTGACAACTTGTCTCCAAAGCATCCCATATTTCCTTTGCAGTCTTGCATCCAATTACCCTGTTTGACATGACATTGTCAATTGCACTATGAAGTAAATACCTTACCTTTGCATCCTTGGCAATAGATGAGATGTCTTCAGGTGTGTAATCACCTTTTTCCTTTGGTATGGTCTTTACTGGTTGATCAACAACTGCAGTAGAAATCTTGGTAGGCTTATATGGTCCATCATTAATTCTATCAAGGTATTCTGGATCTGTGGCTTCCAGAAACATAGCCATCTTTACCTTCCATATAGGATACTCAGATGCTCTCAGTATGGGAACCCTAATACTTTCATATCGACTGTGGGTTTGATTGTTTTGAGTATCTTGAGTTTTGGTTGGCTTAGGTGGAGTTTGTGTTTCATCAGACATGTTTGTAAACTGGATCTCACTGTTTGTATATCAACAGAGATGCTCTGATACCACTTGTTAGGTCACACAACACTATAGAAGGGGGTTGAATATAATGTTTATACAATCAAATCGATTTAGAACGCAAAGTAGTAGTTTATTCAATCGTAATAAACTCTGTTACAGTAGGTTAAACTACTCTCTCAGTGATGAACAATATCACTAAGAGATGCTAGGGTTACAAAGAATAATATTTCTCGTGAATAATAACACTTATAGTGTAAACCCTAATCTGTATTTATATAGTACACAGTTACAAGATATCTTCTAATTGATATGAAATATATCTCTTCCTAAAATATATCAATCATATATTATCTTTTTACAAGTCTTCTAGTCGTCCAACTCCTAAAGCATATCTTCCTTTATTTTAGTCCAGATCCTTTCCTAGAAATCAGCCGCACTTTACTTCTGAAGCATATCCTTCCTTAAGTTCTGATATCACAAGTTCTGATAACTTAAGTTCTGATATCTTCCTGTCTTCAATAAATCCTGATTTCCAGTAAGTCCTGATAAGTACTGATATTTAGTTTTGAAACTAAATAAATCAGATTAGACATGACATCACAAATATATCTAATAGAAGATGAAAATAGACTCAGATGAAGAAACTCAAGCTACCTTGAATAAAGTAATTCAATGCAATGAAAATCAAATTCATGATTTTCAGCAAGAAGAAGCAATTGAGCAAAAAAAGTAGCAGCCATTGATAATCAAAACGAAGTAGCCATTGATAGCCTCAGAGGACAACCGTTGAAAGTGCAAATCATTCTCCATCAACTGTTTATCCATGAACTCAGGGGAGCTTCCAGAAATGTTTCCTCACATTCCACTCATCAAGATGAAGAAAATGAGTTCACCTCTGCCAAACAAGTCTACCTACTCAGAGGAAATGAATAAAAAGTCACCGTTTGAGCTTATAATTGGAGATGCATCTTCCAGTATCAAGACTGGAAGAGCCACTCAAGAAGAGTGTTTATACAGTAGCTTTCTATCTCAGTATGAACCTAAGAAGGTAGAAGAAGTTGTTCTAGATTCAGATTGGATTATAGCTATGCAGGAAGAGCTAAATCAATTTGAGAGGAACAAAGTGTGGAAGCTGGTGCCCAAACTAAAAGACAGATCTATTATTGGAATAAAACGGGTATTCAAGAACAAGATGGATTAAAATGGCATTGTCACAAGGACCAAAGCTAGATTAGTTGCTGAAGGCTACTCAAATCAAGAGGGAATTGACTTTGATTAAACCTTTGCTCCAGTAGCAAGATTAGAAGCAATCAGAATCTTTTTAGTCTATGTACTTTATGCCAATTTCAAAGTCTATCCAATGGATGTAAAAAGTGTTTTTCTTAATGGAGAACTTGAAGAAGAAGTATATGTCCGTCAACCTCCTAGTTTTGAAGATCTCAGGTTTTCAGAGTATGTGTATCTACTTTTTAAAGCACTATATGGTTAAAAGAAATCACCTAGAGCCTGGTATGAAACTTTATCTCAGTTCCGTATAGAGAATCACTTCACAAGAAGAACTTTAGATAAACTTTGTTTTCTAGAAATGTTAATGGCTCTTGTTATGCAAGACATGCCTGTACAATAACAAGATAAGTCACATTGACAACCCTAAGATTAAGTTGTTTGATAATCAATTTTATATTATGTATTCTATTTCTTGAGTCTGTAAAAAGGTTAGAAGATTAGACTGGGAGATTTTTCTGTGAACATATTCAAGCTAAGGAATAAACTCTGGAAGAAGATCAAGCCATGATCATGCCTCAGAGAAAAGTGTAGAAGCTTGGAGTTGAATAAAGCCGTTCTATGAAAAATGTTCCAAATCAAGATATCGACAAGTCACAGATCAAGTTATATCGAGAAGTCATTCGAGAAGTCGAATGACTTATCGAGAAGTCCAAAATGGCTTATAGAGAAGTCTCAGAGATATCGACAAGCCAAGTGAAGATGTAGAGAATGATAGATTTCGACAAGTCATTTCTGCATATAGAGAATTCAGAGATATCGACAAGTCAAATGAAGATGTGAAGAATTGGAGATATCGACAAGTCAATTTCTCATATAGAGATCTCAAAGATATCGATAAGTCAAAATGTGTATATAGAGATCTCAGAGATATTGACAAGTCATTTTTACATGTAGAGATCTCATATATATCGACAAGTCATTTCACATGCAAGGATCTAGAGACTTCGACAAGTCAAGTATACCTATCGAGAACTCAGAGAACTCGATAAATCATTATACTTATCGAGATGTCACTTCTCTATAGAAAAAAATGGAGATCTCAACATACTTCTCAAATACAGAATGCAAACAAGTTCAAGGTTCAAAATTATCAGTCAACAAACGATCTATTCACTAGATTGAAAAGTCTAAAAAGTAGATGAGAGAATACAAGATCAAGGGCCAAGATTAATTGGATAAAGGGTGGTCACAGACCTGCAAGATTCTGCACATATTTGCTAAGCCAGAAATGGAAATAGAAAAAGGTTGCTTTAGAAATTGGTTTAGTACATTTTAGTGCAAGTTTTTTAAACCCATACTGCTACTCTATAAAGCATGCGTTGGTCCTTAGTTTAGAAGTAACAAACATATTTAGATTTTCTTGTATTCTCTCAAGATAGAAGTTGAGTTCTTATTTTCTTAAGAACACAGAATTTGTAGCAAGACCAACTTAATTAATATAAATTAAAAGAGTTTTGAAAATACCGTGCTTCTTGATTATTTCTGTGTTGTGCAAGACATGCCTGTACAATAACAAGACTAAGTCAAATTGACAACCCTAAGTAAGTTATATTTTGTATTGTATCATATAAGTCTGTAAAAATGTTCAAGGGAAGACTGGAGTCTTTTTCTGTAAACAGTATCAAGCCTAAGAATTCTATCTGGAAGAAGATCATGCCTCAGAAGAATATGAAGAAGTTTGGAGTTGAATAAATCTGTTTTGAGAAAAATATTCTAAGTTAACATCTCTACAAGTCATAGATTAAGTGTTATAGAGAAGTCATTCGAGAACTCCAGAATGACTTATCGACAAGTCAGGAAAAGCAACTAGAGAACTCAGAGATATCGATAAGACAATTTGAAGACATGAAGAATGGAGATATCGACAAGTCATTTCTTCACTAGAGAACTCTGAGTTATCGATAAGCCAATTTGTCACTAGAGAACTCAGAGTTATCGATAAGCTAATTTGTCACTAGAGAAATTAGAGTTATCGATAAGCCAAGTTATCACTAGAGAACTCAGAGTTATCGATAAGCAAAAGTGAAGACATGAAGATAAGAGATCTCGACAAGCCAAATTCTCTTATAGAGAACTCAGAGACTTCGATAAGTCAAAACAACTATAGAGTGAGTAGAGATCTCGATAAGCCAATATACTTATCAAGATGTCAAGTTCTTTATATACCTAACTGGAGATCTCGAGGTAAAACTCAAAGTATAAAGTGCAGACCAGTTCATATCCAAGATTATCAATCAACAAATAATCTAATCAGTTGGATTGACAAGTCTACAAAAGCAACTTGAAGAGTACAAGATCAAAGACCAAGATTAACTGGCAAAGTAAAGTCACAGGCGTGCAAGATTAGTAAAGATACACTAAGCCAGAAATAAAAAGATTTGATTATCCAAAAATAGGGTTTAGTACATTCCTTTGCATGCTGTGTAAAAACCAATGTTTACTGTTCTATAAAATAAACACTAGATGCTTTATTAGGTGTAACAATTTAGATCAGAAAATCTTGTATTCTCTCAAGGAAGAAGATAAGCTATTTATCAACAAAGAGCCTAGAAATTTTGTTGTAAAATATTCTTAATTTTAATATAAAATTAAGTGAGTTTTGAAAGATTTGTGTTCACTGTTTTATCTGTCTAAATTCAGTACTAACACATTTAACTTTAATTTACTTTGTTCATCACCTTAAACACTTCAAGAAAAGCATAAAAATATAAAAACACATTGAACCCCCCTTTGTGCGTGATTCATTATTTAACAAGTGGTATCAGAGCCAAATATGAAAGTAAACAGATTCAAGATCTTAGAAGAATGAATACACATAAAATTAGTAGCATCAAAATCCCTACTTTTGATAAGACAAACTACACTCTTTGGAAGAAGAAAATGTTATTGTTTATCAGGATGGCCAATCCATTATATATTCAGATTCTTAAGAATGGGCCTTTCATTCCTATGGTAAGAGTTGAGGAATCTACAGATGGAGATATGGTCATTCCAGCTCATTACGCTCCTAAAAATCCTTCAGAGTACACTGAGCTCGAGAAAGAAAAAGTCTCCCTAGACAGTGGATTGCAGCTGATCTTGATAGAGTCACTTGACAATGTAATATACAATAACATTGTCAACTGTTACACTGCTAAACAGATCTGGGAGAAGATTAAAATACTTTGTGAAGGAACAAAGAAAGTTAGGTCAAATCAAAGAAGCATACTGATTTTATAGTATGAGGGTTTCATGGCTAAGCCAAAGGAAAGTATTACTGCTGTGTTTTAAAGGTTTAACAAGCTGTTTAATGACTTGCAGCTGCATGATAAATATTATGAAACTGAAGAAGTGAACTTGAAGTTTTTTCTCACATTCCCTGATCATTTGGAATAGAAAATTTCAGCAATCAGAGAAGGGAAAGACTTGAGCAGAATAACTCTGGAAGTTCTATATGGAATCTTAAAAACATATGAATTAGAAATAATTCAAATGAAATCATTAAGAATTGGTCAAGAGCATGTTGTAGATGGTTCAAGTGCTCTAATTGTCAATGAAAGCCAGACCTCTAATGATGAGCCAAGATCCAAGACTCCAGTTGCCTCAACAAGTGAGAAAAGAAACAATGATTCACGGGAACAAGTCATACTGGAATTGGAAGAAGATGAGTTCTACACCCTGGATGAACTTGATGAGCTAGATCAGTCAATGGCCTATATGACAAGAAAGTTCTCTAACATTAGAGTAAAGAAGCCAAGATTCTTCAAGGGTAAAGGACAATCATTCAACAAAGACAACAGCTGGAAAGGAAAAGGGAAGTAGACATCTGATAGCAAAAATGGTTACAAAACTGGATCTGTTGACAGATCAAAGATAAGGTGCTATAACTGTGATGATCTAGGCCATTTTGCTACAGAATGCAAGAAACCCAAGAAAGCAAAGAAAGATAAAGCTTATCTTGAACTGGAAGCAAAGTAAGAAGCTCTTCTTAAAAAATAGCAAAGCAAAGCCTATATTGCAAAGGGAAAGAGTTGAGATGATTCTGATAATGATGAAGATGATGATGTTGAAATTTATGCATATATGGCCTTGGAGCAAGGAGAGTCATCCTCATCAAAACACAGGTACCGACTCTTACCTCCACTGATTTAAATGTTAGTCAATATAAGGAAATTGTTGAAAAGATGAACACATAAATGTTTCACATTCATACAAGTATGGTTGCTGCTAATGAAGAGGTTAGTAGACTGACAAAGATAGATGAGAAGCTTGAAAATGAGAAATAAGAAACTGAATTATTGCTGGTAGAGCTTGAAGCTGTAAGACAAGAAAATGCATATATGAAGAACAAGCTCAAGTGTGCAAATGAGATTGAAGCTGTGTTTAGGGAGAAGTTAGAAAAGAATGAAGTCAAGTGAAATCTTTTAGGAATGCATCTGAGTTGGTTAGACAATAACATGAAAAGAATAAGCCATGTGTAAATATTGCTATTGGTCTTGATTATGATGCCTTGAACAACAAGAAGAAAGCTGTAGGTGAAAAAGGCAAAGCAAATGAAAATGAAGATGTTCCAGCTATGCTGAAAAAGGTTGGCTCACCTATGTTCAAAGCATGTGAAGTAGATTTCAATGAAGTTGAGTTGATCATAAAGCAAGAAATTGCTGATGAAGACAATGAGAAGAAAAATGCAGAAACAGTTCAAACTTCAAAAGATGAAAAGAAGCTCATGGATAACCAAGATTTCAAGACACCTGTCAAGGAAACAAAAACTGAAGATGCAAGAAAGAAGAAGAAGAATAGAAATGGGAAGATTGGGATAAATAAAAGCAACAATTTTGCTTATGTTGTAGATGCTCCAAGGAAGAAATGTGAAAAGTGTGGCTCTGTGAATCACCAAACTCACCTTTATAAAAAGGTTATTGGCAAGCCAGCTGAAGGAGACTGAAAGTATAATAAAGCCAAGGCAAATGATCCCTATTCATTTTTTGATAAGTTTGACTGCATTCCTGTAACTTAAAAGTAATGAAAAGTTGCCACAAGCTGAGAGTAGATTGTTAGTCCCTTAACAATATGACAAGAATTACAGAAGGAGGGTTGAATGGAATTCTTGAAACTTTTTTTTAAAATAAAATGTTCTAACTCAAATATAAATATAAGTGTATTGATTAGCACAATGCGGAATAAAAACTTAAGTGAATCAAAACACAAGCAATTAAAAACAAGAGTCTTTAAAAAATTTCTGGTGGATTTGAATGATTCCACCAGAGATATATATTATATATCGAGAGAACCCTGTGTGCAGAAATGTTCACAGCTGCTTACAACAATTAAACTTCTAAGACTACAGAAGATATGCTAAGAATCCTGCTTACAAATGTTTCTCTATTTTTTTTCTTAGATCGATAGTGTCTTAGTTGCTACTTCTTGGTTTATATATCACCAAGATTACAAAGTAATAAGACAAGATAATAAAACAAAAACTATCTAGTCTATTACAATGCTACTTCATTACTCTATTCCAGCACCTTTGAATATCTTCATAATAGCATGTAAATGGCAATGCTTCTTTGTTCTTGAAAACCCAGTTGAATAGGCTACCACATTCCATTTGCATCCACTCGACACATGTGACTGTGTTGTCACTGTCAACAGATATTTGAATTCTTTATCCGTCGGGTTCATGATCATCCGTCGAGTTATTGATCATCCGTCGAGTTATTGATCATCCATCAGGTTGTCTATTTGATCATCCGTCGACTACATTGTAGGTTATTCGTCGAGTAGCAAACTGGCACTTGACTTCATTTCATTTATGCAGAATCACAAGACATCATCTATGTACAATTAATCAACCTATTCTGCATATCTAGTTAAAGTCAACATGACTTGAATACTACTTACATAATCTAAATAATGCTGAATGCAGAAATGTGCTACAGACTTATTGTTACATAAGCTACTCACTCGATGGATAATAAGTCATCATCCATCGAGACTATAATGAGTCATCTGTCAGGACTATAAATCTTATCCGTCGAGTGCTACATTATTTCACTAAGTAAAATCTACAAAACACCCTGAGAGTATAACTTTAAGAGAAAGTATATATTACTGAAAAGTGCTTCAAATAACAAAAATGTACAAAGTTTTGCTCACAGTCATTTTTCAAGATGCTCCTCTAGCCTGAGCAGATTTGTCAAGTTTCTTGAAGGTCTGGATCTCTTTCCAAGCTTTCTGTTGTTTTCCTCAATCTGATTTTGGAGCTGCCTGTGGAATTCCAGTTCATCAAATTCTGAGAGATTTAGCTTTCCTTGCATTTCCAAAAGAGTCTCATTGCTAGAGATGCTCAATTGGTCTTTTAATCTGAAGAATCTTCTCACTCCTTTGTCATCTATGAACTCCATCAGCCAGTAGGGCCTTAGATGCACTCTTCTCCCTGTGTAAGGGATGATTAGAGTCTTTGGGAGTGCATCTTTAGCTCTAACACTCCTTAGTTCTTCAATCTTCTTCAATACCAATCTTCTTGCAGTAATGTTGAACCCAAAGTTCTTCTTGAAGGATGAATAAACTTTAATCAGTACATCTTGGCTTTCTTGAAGGATCCTGTGAAGAGGCCATTGAATCTCCTTTCCTCCGTTGTACTTGAACACTAACCTTTCAGGTAGGTTTCTGTATGCATCAATTCCTCTCACTTCATCTAGTTCATCCAGATAGATGTTTAGATCAGAAAATTCTTTGATGTCATACAAGTACAGATAGTCTCCCTTACTGACTTTAGATTGAGCTTTGACTTGAGACTTGGATTTGACAGATGACAGCTTCACTTTCTTGACTTCTCTTGACTTTATTCTTTTTGGCTTGCTAAGAATTGGTAGATTGAAGTCAGGAATTGATATGTTCTCCCATTCTATTGGCTCATCCTTGGGCACAATAGGTTCACCATGAATATTCTTGTAGGGATCCACCACCCTGATATCTTCAAATACCACAGAGGGCCTTGATGCTTAAGTTGTAGATGGTGTGGATTTCTTAGGAAGTTGATCTTCCAATTCCTTGTCAATAATATCCAGTTTCCTTTTAGTTCTTTTAGCCAATTCCTTCTTTCTTGGAGAATTCTTCTGTTTTTCAGCTTCTTCTTTGATTCAATGGCTTCAGATGGTTGAGAAGAAATTTGTTGTGATGAATTCACAACATGTAGCTTGGCTAAGATAACAATCTGCTCTTTCTTTTGTTTAGTCTTTTTAGCATCTAGAGCAGCTTGCTTCTTTTCCTGCTTCAATCTAGCCTTTTCTTCTCTCTTTTCTTGAGTAAATTGAGGATGTCCGACAACCACCCAAATTTCTTTCCCATTTTTGAAAATCTTGGAAATTCTCCTTTTGGAAGCTGAATCAGCTGGATCTTTGTATAAAGCAATTGACCTTGACATAAGCTTTTTCTCATCAGGCTTGGGTGTCTCATACACAGTGTCCAAAGGGTTCTTCAATGATGATTTTGAGTAGTTTACCCTTGGTTTCATAATTGTTTCAGCCTTTGGAGATTTGATGCAGGAAGGTTATCCTCTTTCCAGATAATTCATGCTCATCTCATTCACACTGATTTACTTGACTTGAGAGTGATGGATGGCTGACTTAACTGGCTCCTTGACAAGTTCAAACTTCTTCTGCATTTCCTCATCAATCTTCTCCCAGTTGACTAAACTCAACTGTTCCTTATCAGCTGCTCTTAAGTTGGCTGCTGCTGCATTGATCAGATCTATACTATTTGTAACTAATGGCTTTGAGATAGTAATTGAAGGCACAATTACTTTAGTGATTTGGATTTGAAGCCTCTCCTCCTCACTTGATCCTTTCTCCCCCTTTTTGTTATCATCAAGTTGAACAGAGGAGGGGGTTTGAGCAGCCACCAGTTTTTGAAGTAGATCAGTCTGTTGGGCTTGATGGAGATGAATGGCAGTTAAAGATGCTTCCATGGATGACATTCTTGTGTCCAAGGCATCTATCTTGGTTGACAGATCAGAATTTTTCCTTAATTGCCTCTTGATGTCAAGCATTGTAGCTTCTGGAAGTTTAGAATCTATCCTGTCTGAAATAGCCTTTTTCATCTCCTCAATATCATTCTTCATAGTATTCACATCTCTAGCATGCTGGAAGCCTTGGATTTGCTGAAGTTGCAGGGAGGCTAGATGTGCCTGAAGGAGCTTCTTGGTGCTGGTATTGGTAGTGGTTTGAAGAGCAGTATTGGTCTGAATGATTAATTGGATCAGGGTTGTCTTGAAGTAATGCTCATCACAATGCTTTGAGAATGCCCATAATGGCATACCTGACCTTGAACTTGAGCCTACTTCTCCCCCTATATACATTGCTTCATCTTTACTGTCCCCACTCCCATCTCTAAAGAAATCAGCTGAACCACTAGTCTCATAGTCCACATCACCAGCTGTAGAAGGCAAAGCTGTGATGGCATCCTTAGCTCTCATTATAGACTGTGTGGTATGCACCAAATTCAGCATCCTTTCTGCATTGTCATTGCCCTGTTCAGCTAAAAGTTGATAAGCTGGAACAGGATGAGTAAATGCCTCAGCATCAAGGGAAGTGGAATCTATAACAGCTTTAGGATGCTGAGATAGTCCTTCCCTGTCTGCATCCTGGACATTCATTGACTTACTAGCGATGACATCCATCCTTATCACTCCAGTACCTGCATTTCTCTCATTTTCTCCCTTTTGTTGCATCAGGGTCTCACCCTGGCTCCCCACCCTCACACCCTCACCTTCACCTACTAAGGTGGGACTCCTCTCACTCTCTTTTGCCAATCCTGAAGAAATGGATTACAGATTTTCACTCATTTCCTCTCCTTTTTCCTGGGAGCAACCCAGACTCTCACTCAAAACACTCTTCTCTCTCAATCCTAAGAGTGGTTTTGCTATCCGACGGATAACTGCTGTTAGGCTTATCCGCCGGATACAATCACTACTTGACGAATAAGCAATATCCGCCGAGAGAGTAGAAATGAATGAGCTGGGAGTAGAAACTATTGTTGACTCTGTGCTGATTGAAGATATTTTAGGCACAGATGACATAATAGTTTCTGAAAGAATTGGCAAGTGAGCCAACAAATCATCTAAAAGATGATGCTCACTTGCACTAGATTTTGGCTTCCCCAACAGAGTTAAAGAAGGGGAATCAGGAATTGATGTGTTTATCATATCCACATCCAGAGAATTTGTTGGTGAGTTTGGTGTTTGAGGTGCTTCTATAACTAGAGATTTTGGCTGTGACTCCATATTTATTGGAGCCACATCAAACTGAATTTATGAAGGTGCAGTGACTGTGTCTTTAGTACCAGTTTGCACAGTGTGTGTACCCTGTGCATCCCCAAAGGTTTTAGATTTCTTCTTTCTGGCATAAGTTTGGGGTGAGCTTGTGTCCCCAACCCTCTTGGCCTGTGCTCTTGGTTAAGAGCTTTGTTCAATAGCTACATCCTTTTGGGATGATGCAGCTAGAAATTTGCTTTTGTCCTTTTTAAGCACTGCAGTTTGTTGGGAAACTGCAGTGTGGCTAGGCTGGGATTCACTCAACTCTCCAACCTTATTCTTGGGGTTTCTTTTATGTTCACCCCTTCCCTCACCTAACTTGCCCTCCTTCACACTCGCCTCTTTGGCTTTAGTTATGGCGCCCTCCAAACCCGGGTCAGAAGTTTGGGGTCCACACACACACCTTAATTATAACCTGTTTATAACAATAATAAAGATAATAATAATATATGCAGTGACCCTACTTACCAACCACCACGGACCGCAACAGGTTAAGGTATGCACACAAGCCAAACACACTAATAGATTATAAACCGTTCAAATCCCAACTATTTCAAACTCAAACCGAGTATTAAACATTATTACAAACTTTTACAAACTTAAATTATCCCAAAATAAGCCTACTAGCTCAGCTTTCTCAACCTGAACCCCTAGCTCTCGCGCTGGGCTGGGGATCCTCACTACCAACTGGTTCCTTTTTAACTGGAAAGAATATAAACAACATCGCACGAATGAGCTAACTAGCTCAGCAAGTCACAATGACAAAACTGAGAATAATGATCATCAGGTGAATATGATTATGATATCAAGTGAACATTGGATTATGATTTAGAATTGGATATTATACTTTTAATTTAAAAACCAAGGTTAGGCTGCTGATCAGTCACGCACTAACCCCGAGCAAGGCACACAGCATTGCTCT